>NC_135229.1:5863602-6163602 GCF_052324685.1 Brachyhypopomus gauderio | reverse complement strand
TACAAACTGAGTGGAGAAGCGACTGTCAAGCCCCCTTTTGTTAGCAGTGCAGCGTTAGCTTAGGAGCTAGTCAGATGACAAGCCAGTGTTCATTGATTCAAAATCAGAGTAAAATCTATTTAAGGCAGTGCTAAAGTCAGTGTTTTCACCTTTATCGACGGTGATAATTGAGAAGGTGTTGGGTAAATATCGAAAACAACCCCCCCCCCCCATTCAACATGGATATGTTGTGATTAGCTGGATCTCTTACCTCATTCGGTCACTTCCCTCGTTTAAAACAGTGCATAAGCAGAAAAAAAGCAAACTGGAAACGATAGCGGACGTTGCGTTCCCGTTTAGTTTGCTGGTATAACAATGTTTTCTTTTTTTAAGCAGCACAAAAGCGAGAGTTTTCAAAATATGGCAAACAGATATCTTCTCCCCGCTGCCCTCGCCATTTTGGTTTCCCGCTGAGCGGCCGGTGCATTCTGGGAGGCGCCCGGTGCATTCTGGGAAGCGACCGGTCCGCACTTCGAGTTTCCCTCACAAATTTGAACGCGGTCATATAGGTGGACGCGTTTTTATTATGCCTTACATGTCCTATGTGTGTGAATAGTTCATTTTCAGTATATATTCTAAGTAAGCATTGTGTGTGACTTTAATGCTTCTTCATTCATACCCGGCCTTCCTTTTTTTTACTCCATCACTGCTTATCAAATTAAATCAAAATATGTATTCATACATATTCGTACATATATATTCATACATATTCATACATTCATACATATATATCCATACATACACATTTATGATCAATAATAACTGATCGTTTTATTTAATATGAATAAATAAATGCTATGACACACGCAGCCGCTAGATGGCGGTATAAACCTGCTGTGGAAAACCATCAGCATCTCCAGTTTAGGACCACATTTAATAAAAACCACACGTGTGTGTATATATGGAGTAAATCTGCCTCCCGTCTACTCCTTTAAAATGCGTTGCGCCTAAAAAAAGGGCCTCGTATGAGGTGTCTCCTTAACACCTGCGGCTTAAAGAGTGAGAGGAGGACGGGCTGTTTGCGCCGTGGGAGTCCCGTGTGCAGGTCCACCGTCTCTGAGATGATCCACCGCCGCTATGGCCACAGGTCTGTGTTCACGGGCCTGGGCCACCAAGTCTCACCACTTTCAGGTGGGTGGATGATATTTATGCGTTTTAGTCATTGAATTAGTATTTTTATTAATCGCCGATGAATGGATGTGATAGTTGAGGTGTCGCGGTGTTCGTGTCTTGCTCCGTCTAGGTTTAGCTAGACGGCTAAAGTGTCGGCGGTGTTGGCAGGACAGGTAGCTAACTAGGACGGCTAGTCTGGGGATGGTCAGCCCGCCCAGTCGGTCCCGACCTCCGGACGGGCTCAGGTCCGTGTCTGAACGTTTTGTACGGCGAACCGAGTCGTGGTTTAGTTCGTGGGCGATCATGAAAGGCGAACTGAGGTCGTCTGAAGACCCGGAGTTGTGTTCGCCTCGGGTCGTGCTAAGAACTTCTGCTAATCGGCGTTAACAGGTTCTTGACTTCGGTTTATAACTTCACTCCACAAGTGTCCCACGATTTTTGTACGAGCAGAATAAACGGAACCGAAGCAGGATAAGTTGAAAAGGCCAGGTTTATATAAACAGGTAAACCACCAACTTCTCTGTCTTCACAGGACAGTCAATGGTGTGGACATGTAGGGTGGCAGTCATTAGTCTGTGGACTAGATCAGTCTGTGCAGTGGATTGATGCCAGTGGATTTGCACAGTGACTGACATCCAAAACTGCTAATTTGACCACATTTGGGACAAGATTTTGTTCCAATCCGTAAAGTTTAAAGTCAAAAACCTTTCTGGATGTGCATGTCTGGTGGTGGTGGTGGTGTGGGTGTGTGTGTGACACTTGTAAATATGGTGGTTTCCATTATGTTGACACAGATAATCCTCTGTAAATATTTAAGAGATTCAAGCTCATTTTCACTGTCTTCCCTTTTGAGAACCCAGACACTCTGCAGAGTTGCCATCAAGCTGTATGAATAATCTGCCGCAGGGTTTTATCAACACGGGTCAGTACAGGACTGGTCAATGTATTGTATATCAATTGATTAACCTGTCATCCTCTTCTCCTCCTCCTCCTCCTCCTCCTCCTCCTCCTCCTTCTCTTCCTCCTTCTTCTGTGAAGAACAATCCTGTTTCAACGTATGTGTTTTTTGCTCAAATGAGTTCAGTAAAGTTGAAGGCATCGATTCAGGATAAAGATTTGGTTTGTGTGATTTATTTCATATCTATTGTGTGGTAACGCGTCAGCCTACAGTGAGAGGATCGCTGTACTTGTCACTGCATTACCGTCAGGGTTTGGCGCCATACATAAGGGCATAGTCATTACACTTGGGTTCCACGCTATGCTGCTCATACAGTGCCCTGTGAGGTTTAAGTGAATGTAGTCCATGTGATTAGAAAGTTGGTGTACTGCCACTAATCACAGTGCTGACATGGTGCCCTAGGCATCGCCTACAGCTGGAGTGCTGGCTGTCTTTGAATCATGCTGGACCGCAGAGCCAAGATGTGTCATGGAGTGCATTTGGGAGTGGAAGGAGAAGCATGTCAGGCAAAAATCGGTCATTTGTGCTCAGAGAGAACTCTGCTGGTCTTGTAGGACTACTTGGAGGACGTATGGAGTTACCGAATTGGGGCACGTGCAAATATATTAGTTAAGGGTGACTGTCACACGGAGGGATTTGGTTGTGTTGTTCATATAGGCCTAGCTAAATGTGTGTGTACTGTAAATGGACAGGCTGTGTCTAAATTCAGGCCTTGTATGCTGAGGTTTACAAAGTTTAGCAAAGTATAATTGGCATAACTGAGCCTTTTCGCTGTCTTTTTTTTGTCTTTTGCCTGCCTGTCCTCTGGTTTAGAATTATGGATTCATCTAAGATGATGGTGTTTGCTGTTGTCTGACATCAATTACACATTGTGCAAAAGCTCAGAACAAGGCATCTTTGCACTTGAGTCCTGCAGTCTGCTGGATACTACAGAGATGACAGAAATGGGATTTCTGTAGTATCCAGCACAGGAATGGAGCCTTACTGGCTGCCAGATAGATGAATGTAACAGTTTCCTAAAGTGTTTATTGGGTACAATTTTTGGTATGATAGTTTTTTCAGTACAAATACAGAGTATACCAGTTGAATATGTGCTGATAACGATCCAGTGTTGTTTTTTTTTGGGGGGGGGGGGGGGGGGGGGTTGTATTTGAAGTTTACTTAGCCTGAGTTACTCTTGTAAAGTTTGCCCAAGTCGCTCATATGGTAAGAACTGCACAGCCATCTATATAACTTATACAAGCCTTTTAAAATTCCAATAAAGATTCAAACGAAAGCCAAATCACAGTTCAAACATTTCCAAAAGTAGACTTTTAAAATGTACACTGAAATTTAAGCGTACAGCTTTATTTGTGCCAAATACATCAATGTCAACAGAAATGATTTAGTCAACATTTACAACAAAAAAGTTGAAAACTAAATCACCCTTATAATCAGTAATATGTACTTAAATTAAATTTAGAATTCCACACATCTATGTGAAACTAACCATGCTTTAGAAATAATACAATTGCAGTAACTGCAGTGTGGAAACATTTTTATTACTTTCATTTATTGGCTGCCCATCTCTGTTCTGAAACCGGAGCCAAACGGACCGTGTTCACAGCCTTCGGTGCACTTTCAGCATCACAAGGGGCAAATCATCTATTGAAAAATAAGAACTTCAACTTTCTCAGCTGTCTGCCTGCTCCTTTCTTAAAGCAGTGATGTTTGAGGCGAGCCCGGTTGAACCCGCTGAACAGGAATTGCCTCGAGTGAGTTCCATTTTGATATGAAGCATGGACGTAACACTACTTGATCTCCACGTACGACCACAGAGTAGCGTTGGGGGGGGGTCAGGCGTCCCTGTTCGCTGCAGCAAGGATGACGCCTTTCATGGCTTTATTCACAAAGCTTAAACGTCTCATGTTCTTGACCAAAAAAGACCAAGCACACCTAGAATGGCATCACCCAGTGAGCAGATGGGACGTTCTTCTCCCCACATCTCTCATGTTGGGTCCTCAAAAGGGGCCAAGACGCCAGTTCCTACTCATTGACATTTGGTGGTGGTTGGTTTCCGAGTGAAGTCGCTCGATCATTCAGGGAGTACCTTTGCACATCCTGCTAGAGATGTTGCACATATTTAACGTGTGTGTGTGTGTGTGTGTGTGTAACCCTTCGTGCACACTTGGCTGCAGCGTGAGAACAAACCATCCTAAACTTTAAGCCTATCAGTTGCTTTTAGATGTGGTAATTGTCTCCTAAAAAGTCGTGACCTTGGCCTATGTTGACTCCCCAGGCATTTAGCATTTGATCTGTAGAATGTTGTATATTCCAGATAGGAAATTCTACCTAGCTTATATTTGGCTAGTTAACCAGGTCTAGCCATCGGCCTTTGATTATACGGGACAGGAGCTAGACAAGGGAAAAGTCGGTGACTACTGGCAATAAAAAAAAAAGTTATTACATATATACAGTGGCAGACTTGGCAATTTGGGGGCTCAAGGCGAATTTAGCTAGGGGGCCCATCAACATTAATATGCGAGAAATAAGTTAGCTAGTCAGGGGGCCCCTACAGTGGGCTGCAGTGGGAGGGGCCCAAGGCAGTTGCCTAGCAATGCCTCTATGCAAAGACCGCCTCTGATCATATAATGTTGTAAAAATAAATTGGTAACTGATCCAAAATATATAAAATTAGACCCATTAGCTTGAACATTTTGGTTATATGCTCATTGCTTGCTATATTATTGAATGTAGTGTCAAATGAAAACAGGGACTTAATTAAAAGACTTTCCAGTTTGGGAGTAGAGAAAGTCAACGCTTTAAGCTTTAGTCCAGAGTCGTGTAGAGCCCAACTTCCAAATTAATTTGCAGTAAAATGTCTGGTACAAACTCTTGCATTTGCTGTCAGCCACAGAAAGAGATTTATTTATGATCAGTTATTATTTATCAGTTATTTTGATTTAGTGTTTTCTGGAATAACACGTAAAGATTAACCTTACTCCCTCTTGCATTGAAAAACAGCGCATTTGTATGCGCGTGAAGTAGAGCTGATTGAGTGAAGTGTGGATAAGTTGATTTCACAGGTCATGAATATGCACTAAAAGGCAGCTTATACCCTTTCAGTGTTGTTTTGGTGGTATGGTTGTAGTTGTAGGGTCGATCCCGCTGAACCGACTGACCGTGCCTGCGTGTTTGCCAGCTATGGAAGAACATGTTGAAAATTGGCCAAGTTCCTCAAACTGAAGCCATGGTAACCAGCACTGCACTACAGAATTGGGATGAAGTGGCCGTTGAACACACACTGGCGATGTCGAATGTGAAGTGATTTTTGCAAAGCCTGCGCCAGTGTGGATCTCTTCTGGTAAAGGATATTTGAACCATCTTGGTTTTGAGATGTTTAGTTTCAAGCCATTGACAATGTTGGACTTCGGAAGCAGATAACCAGCGCACCGTATATCAGAGGAATGCTAAGCGTGCAGTTTTTAAATTCCGTAAATTTTTCTTGTGCCAGAATTGCGCAAGTAAGGAAATGTTTAATATTAACTGTTGGATATTTTTGTGTGGCGGAACATGCTGAACACAGCAGTGTTTGAGCTCAACACCCTCGGCCGCACCACTCTCGTATCAGTGCTCAAACTTCCAAATACTACCTCATCCTCATCTGTGGTCGCGTGGGCAGCAGATGAAGCATGCGTGATGCTTTTGCAAATTAGGACAATTATGAATTTATCGTTAATTTAGGCTACATTTGTATATTACTACAGTTTTAAGAAAACCTTTTGTTGTTTACTGCTCAAGCAAAGTATGTTGTGGGCGACAGATTTTCCCCCGGCTCTATGCTTTCTCATACATGTGTCAGTCAAAACTGATTAGAAAATCAAATGCTACAACTCCTATAGTCTCCCTTCATGTTAAGACCGACATCTAATCTCGGTGGTTGTCATGTTTTAGATGTGATATGACTATGCATGATCAGTTTTGTTTTTAATATGGTTTACATCCACTGTGTTTCATATATAGATTAGTTTGAACTTGCCTCATTTTGCTACATCCCTAATTCCAACAGATGGGCTGGCCGTTGTCAGCAGCTGTACAATAATAAAAGGTTCCTGATACTAATTGTAGCTAATTTGGTGTACGTGTGATTTGGGCAGTTAGCCTAATAGGCAAAGTGAAGGAACCAAAAAATTAAGTTAATTTGCCAATTGTGATTTGTCCTCTGCGTCCATGCAGTGAACACGCGCACTAGTGAACTCTAGGGGGCTGTGAATGCCCATGTGCCCAGAGGTGGCCCTAGCCCTGGTGTCTGGGGAACAGATGTTAAGTGTCTTCCTCAGCAGCACTTGGGTCAGGGCCTAGCTGGGATTAGAACCTACGATTATAAGATGGGCTCCCCTACCACTCGTGTTTAAACTTGGCCATATGTACTCACCAGTCTGTTTGTTATGCTAAATATACTCCTTGGCCACTTCATTAGCCACCCTCTGTTCAACAGTCAGTGTCTGACAATGCTGACAGGATATTATTTCTCAGCACCCAAAATATCCAGCTAATAGCAGTCGTGTATTCAGTAACTTATCATTAATGAAAGGCTGGAGGATGGTGAACACAAACCATGGCAACAGATGGACTGTACAAAGGGTCGGTGAGTGTATAAAACCTAATATAGTGACTTTGTAGGATTTCAAGACTTACTCATAATTCACGTTTTATCAAACCAGCGCCTTTGCTGACAGGGTTGTTGCAAACGCAGGTAAGTGGAGTATTCATGTTGTATAGCTACTGTAAGTGGTTAGGCCTGTCGCGATAATTACATTATCGACTTATCGTACGATATTTTTTTTAACCGCGATCATTTTTGCTGATGTCGATAATTGACCATTGGGTTTCCGCTCAAATTTGTTTACATGAGAATAAACCGCAACTACGTTAGATTTCAATAACGTCAATAACAGTGCCTCCACGCACACAGGTGGAGATGTGTTAGCTCGTGAACGTATTTGAGGCTAATAGGACTCAAAATAATTCGCTTTTTATCACATTATTTAATGGTTGTTTATTATAGTGACCGTAGCGTGCGACTCCGCTCACCTCGCGCGAACCTCCGCGAACGGTGAAAGCGTTGTTGTTCGAAACGATATGTGGTAGTATAAAGGAAATCCCCTCAAAAACAGTGGAAGGAACATTTACCTGACGAATTTTAATGTTGCTTTGTGTTTCAGGTTTGAAAAGTGCTGGAATTTAGGCTAAAGTACTTGAAAATACTTGAAATTGTAACTGCTTCGTTTCACAATAAATATCTGACTGACTGAACAGTTAACAAATACGAGCCTCTTGTAATTCCAGGATGAAACATGAGAGAACGTGAAGACGTTCTAAGATTGGGCGTTTTGAAAATAAACAACCCTTAAATGATGTGATAAAAAGCTAATTATTTCGAGTATATGTATAAATATTTAACTTAATTAAGTTTAACGTGCTGGGAAATATTGAAATGGACCTTTAAAGTGACGTACAAATGCTTTATGAATTAAACTCCGCATAGCCCGAATATGAACTCCGCAAACATGACTTTGTTCATTGCGCTGCGGCGCGCGAGCGCGAAGTTACAAAATTCGACAGTGCGCGAGGCCACCGCGATTACGTAATTTTCGCCGCGCAGACCCTCGCTCGGCTCGCGATGCGTCAAGTTTAAACCAGGCTTAAACCAGACTTAACTCGCTATATAGCCAAAGAGATGCTTCCGTTAAATACAGTCAGAAAACATTTATAAACATGCTGCAAAGATTTAACATGCAGTATGAACTGCCAAAGAAAACTTTTATCTCCCAAACTGCCATTCCAACCTTATATAATGAAGTCACGTGTTCTGAAGGAGATTAGACATCTCATTTTACTCTGCCACTACAGATATGTGGTCAAGCTCAAATATGAACCCATACATGAGCTTTACAATACATTACTGCCAACTGGTGTAATTGTATTATTATGCTACTATATTATTATTTTGGCACATTGTCTTAAAGCTCCTTTGGGGAGCCCAGAAGCAAGAAAAAATTTTATAATGGCACTTTAAAATGACAATATTATCGTTTATCGCAATAATTTCTGGGACAATATATCGTTCTGAAAATTTTGTTATCGTGACAGGCCTATAAGTGGTGTGATGTTACTCGTTTGGAAATGGTTCACGTTGTGGCAGAGATCAGGGCTCTCCTGTAGGGCCCTGATTGTTTATGGTTGCTAAAATCACAGATGGACGAAACCAGTCTGGAAGTGACGCCACGTTGGTACATGAATGCCTTGTGAATCCAGGTTCTTGTGCCGCCCCTCCTGCAGGTTCGGCTGTCTCACGTCCGGGTCAAGTACCTGTTTCTCACCTGGCTGGCGGTGTTCGTGGGGAGCTGGGTGGTGTACGTTCAATACTCCTCCTACATAGAGCTTTGCAGAGGGCGAGAATGTCAAAGAACCATTGTGAGTGTCTGTTTTATTCCTCTCAAAGTTACATCGGTGATATCTATAGCAGTATTGTGCACTTTATGACTGTGAAGGGTTTTTTCCCCCTCTATAGCACCACCTGTCTTGTGAACTGTGTCATTTCCCGTTGCAGTGTACTGAAATTCTGAACTCTTGGCCACACTTTCTCTCTCCAGTGTGACAAGTACAGAAATGGTGTGATCGATGGCTCTGCCTGCAGTAGCCTGTGTGAGAGAGGAACACTCTACTTTGGGAGGTGTCTGTCCAGCAAGCCCAACAATCAGGTATGTGGCAGTCTGAGTTAACAAAGAAAAAAAAATAACTAGGGAACTAGTTATAGTAAGGGAACTTTTTGACACGGGTAAAAATTGAACCTAGAAAACAACTTCTGTAATAAATATGATGGTAAAATTATTTATGAAAATGTTTAACCCATGCTGGTGTTTAGCTTCAGTATTATATATTTATCTGTCCTAAAGCCATCTAGTCATGTGGTGAATTATGCTATGCATGATTATAAACAATTACAGGCATGCAGTGCAGTAAACCTGCAGTTAAATTTTGAGTGTATTTGAGTGTATAGGGAATTTCATATTTTGCCTGTGAAGTGGATATGAGAACATCTCTCTGCTCTTCTGTGTGGTGTCAGGTGTATACAGGTAGCTGGGGAGATGTGGATGGGGTGATCAAGTGTCAGCTGGGTGATGTGGTGCACTATGAGCTAGGAGAAGAGCTCGAGCCCAAGAAAGACACCATGCTGTTCGACAAACCCACCCGGGGCACCTCGGTGGAGAAGTTCAAAGAGATGGTCTCCAGTCACCTGAAGGTACGGCCGCCAATTCGCAAAAACGTGCGTCATTCGAAGCCGTTCCGCTTCTCCGTTGTGCAGCGCCTTGACCTTGTGCCCCTCGTCTCTCACGTCGACCTTTAGGCGAAGGTCGGCGAACAGGCCAACCTGGCCGGCCTGGTCACCCTGATCCTGTCGTTCGCGGACGGCAACCGGGACGGCCACGTGTCCCTGGCGGAGGCCAAGTCGGCCTGGGCGCTCCTGCAACTGAACGAGGTCCTGCTGGCCGTGGTCCTGCGCGGCCGCGAGCACACGCCCAAGCTGCTGGGCTTCTGCGGGGACCTGTACGTGGTGGAGCGCGTGGCCCACGCCCCGCTCTACGGCCTCGGCCTGCCCTGGCCGCTGGAGCCGTGGGTGCCGTCGGGCCTGCGCCACCGTCTGGACCAGTGGTTCACGCCCTCGTGGCCGCGCAAGGCCAAGATCGCCATCGGGTTGCTGGAGCTGGTGGAGGACCTGTTCCACGGGCCCTTTGGCAGCTTCCTGGTGTGCGACATGCGGGCGGGGAGCTTCGGGTACACGGACCGCCACGACCTGCGGCTGGTGGACGGGCGGCGGGTGGTCCCCGAGGAGGCCTTCCGCCGAGCCATGAGCCTCCGCCGTTGCGAGGACGACGAAGACTGCACGTACGGCGCCGACTGCCGGGCGGCTTGCGACCGGGCCGAGCGCCGATGCGCGGGCCGGGCGAGCCAGCCCAACCTGGCCCGGGCGTGCGGGGCGCTGAAGGACTATGTCCTGCGGGGGGCCCCGGCGCTCGTACAGGAGGAGCTGGAGAAGCAGCTGTACGCCTGCATGGCGCTCCAGGGCTCGGCCGAGCACATGGAGATGGAGCACGCACTGATCCTCAACAATCTGAAGACCCTGCTGTGGAAACAGATCTCGCACACCAAGGACTCCTAAATGAGCGGCTTGCGTGCGAAGAACGGCGTAGCTACGAGGCTGGTCGAAACCGAGCTCGGTTCCCTGGCGCGCTGTAGGAACAGATGCAAGAAACGGTTCTATCATAAGCTATCGGCATTCTAGCGACGGCGTGTGTCGCGTGGTACTGCAACTCTCTTCCAGCAGAGAAAAGAGGTGCTACGAGTTCAAATAATGTTTCGCACAAGCTCAGAGCCAGTCTGTATTTTTATTCTATTCCAAGTAGACACACCAGTAAGCAATGGCTGTAGAATACAGATGTCCTCACCCCCCCCCCCCCCCCCCCCCCCCCATCAGGAAATAGAGCAGAACGTGTCCTGGTGGAGAGTTCTCGCAGAGTGGATTACTGTATCTTATGCCACCTGTGTGAATGTGCAGCTGAATTCATTTGTACGTCTTGATTATGGTTTTTGGATTGGATGGTAACCCCCCCCCCCCCCCCCCCCCCCCCCCCCGTGATCTCTGATTGTACACTTTATTTGAACACGTCCTTCAAGTCTAACGAAGGGGAAAATGAAAACTTTTTGCATCCATTCTAGGATGAATCATGGTCCAGAACACTGGAGTGTGTGCTGACCACAGCCTGGGACTGCAGGGCCTGTGGTTTTTTGTGCCATCTGGCAGCTGGATTGTTTGCCATCAAATCGTCATATGCTGTGGAATGTGTTACAACTGAAGAGCTGCTTTGTTGTTGTTTTTTCTTTTATTTGCCCCTATATATCATATCGGGAGGGGAGAGGGGGCAGTATTATCTCAGAACAGTGGGACCAAACGCATATAAGTGGATTGTTTGAATTTCACTACAGAACGTGTGTGCCGATACAGAAATCGGTACGATTTCACCATCAGAATGCTAGGATAGAAATATCTGATTGCACATATTGCCTACACCCCCCCCCACCCAGCTCAGTAATGGCTCATCACTCACACTAGATTGATGGAGTTTGCTTAGACTCAAGACTGGATATTGTTTTATTACGGTTCAATCATCACCTTTTAAGTCATGTGCGATCAATAATCCATTGCCTGAAGGTCAACGCTGCTGAGGATGAAATGAGTACGTTTAAAGTATAAATGCATGACTTTGCACATTAAAATGTTTTGTTCCAGTTGCCTGGGTTTAATCAAGTAAATCTTAATTTGATCAGTGGTTATGTACTAACCCAACATCTATATTAATATATAACATTCCTATATACATGTTTAGTTGACATTCATTTATACAAATCTCCTCAACGTGTATGGATCATGAAATTTCTGGCACGTCGACTCCAGCTCCATTAAAGGTTGCATGATGCATGGTTTGGTAACTGCCCTAGGGCTTGGGTTTTGCATGCAAGGAGCAATATTTACTAACCCTGAGGAACCTTTTTAGAAGCAGTCTGCTTTGTGCATGCCAACATTGTAAACAAGAGCCTAAGAAAACATTGTGTCCCTTGCCTCAGTCATAGTAGTGTACACAGTACAGTGCCTTGAGGTTCCTAAAGAGAACAGAATCTTTACAGACTTTCGTTAAACACCGATCACAGAAAAATGGATGTAGTAATGTCTGCTGCTGCTTAGACGCTCTAAACAAGGCGTCCACAAAAAAGTCCCGGGCGCATGGGACTAACACTGCTTATCCAACACCTGATACTTCAAAAGAGGACGACTGAAACTTGTTGGTTCTTTCCAAATATTTTTTTTATTTGGACAAGGCGCGTGGTTTCTTTGGAGCTGGAGGGACGGGTCCATCTCTTCAGTCGTCAGAGTCAGCAGCCTCCTGAGCGCGCAGGAAGCTGGCCTTCTTCTGAGCCACGCGGTCCTTCCTCTGGCCACGCGTGAGCTTTGCGCGGTTCCACCTGCAAAAAGGGGCCGATTAGTGAGGACAGAGGCAGCATGGTGGCGGCGTGGGGAATCGTCTTATGGTTGTACGGAAAGACTGCTGTAGTTGCCCGTTTGAAGTCCAACCCATATTTTTTTGCAAAACACGTTCTAAAACGGCTGGCTTGAAATTTGGGCTTCGATCTAATGCAAGTTTTGGCTAAACAAGTCACACTAATCTAAAAGCAGTATAGGACACTTCTGAGAGAAGTGTGAGAACTTTAATCTGTTTAAGTAGAACACTGTTGCTTTCTATAAGAATCCCGCATGATGTGTGTGTTTGTCTGCAGCGTCGACCGGCATATATAACCTGACCCATGGTTTTGTCTGAATGGCTGTCCTCACAATAATGATTCGTTTTAGCTTGCGTGCATTTCTCCACAAGAGGACAGTAACTGGTTTACAGCAACACACAAAGCAGGATGCAAACGTGTGGCCATGCACACAGAGGGCGCGGAGAACTCACCTCTTCTTCTTAACATCCTTCTTGGGCTTCTTCTCGTGTGCTGGGTTCTCTCGAATGGATGCGTGAGCCTTTTTGTACATTCCCTCCACCTGCAAGACCCACATGGTCACGGGCATGAAACAAGATTCTGTTACGTAACAGGAGCCGCACTGAACGCAACCTGGATATGCACCGTAAAACACCAAGATCAAGTTTGATACATTTTAACAAAACAGAAGGCACATATGTGCGGTCCTGATAAATTCTCTAAACTCTGCTTCAGATAAATACCCTCCAGGATATTTTACAAGTCGATTATTATGTAACCTGAAAAAATGAAATGTACAACACTGAAGTATGTGGAGCATTTTGAATCTCACCAATTTAAAGATTTTAAAGATCTCAGCAAAGTTAAAGACGGTTTGCTTCGTTTACAAGCATCCTTAAAACGTCAGTCAAGTTTAACTGCACATGAGGTCCCCAGTGGTCATTGCATTTAATATGAAACATCTAATGTAATATTAAACTGCTTTTACACTAATGTTGTTAAATTGAATCTTATAAACATACAAGAGTACGTCAACCATGAAAAAATGGAACATATGGATATTTGTTTTGGGTGGCTTTTATAATTCGTTTTATCGCTTATAAAAATGGATTCCGACATAAGCTTGTAAATAAAAAAAGAGAAGCCCAAGTACTATTGCAACATGGCGGCGATGTGTGCTGATCACCATCAGTGCTGCAAACATTCAACGGGAATTGAGCGTCTTACAGCCTTCACGGTGTGTCAAATTAAGCTTCTCTCAGCCCCGTCTTGAAAACGAATGCGTTACATCAACTGTGCAAATGAAGGACCAACCACAAATGCTCAGTCCAACAGGATCATCACTGAGAAGCAGGACAAACAGAACCGTAAAACCGCCTCACCCCACGTGACCTCTCTGACAAACGCTGAGGGGGAACCTCATTCTGCGATGCTCCTGGGTTCCATAATCAACATTCAAGTTTAGACGTCTGCGCTAACCGTTAGGAAACACCTCTTAAGGGGGCAGTCCTCCCTGTCTGTCTATTTTTCCTAGAGCTAAAACCATAACCTATTGAAGCTCTCCAATCAGGGCCCTGTTGGGGAGAGGAACCCACACGGCACCGAGCGTCACCAGCCAATCGGCCGCCCTTACCGAGTCGGGCGTGACGCCGCTCTTGACGAAGCGCGAGAACTGCTTCTTGTAGGCATCCTCGTCCTCGTCCATCAGGTGGCTCATGTACTCGGATATGTTCAGGCCCAGGATGTGCCTCCGGTGGACCTCCGCGTTGAACTCTTTGCTCTCCGAATCGTAGCCCGGGAAGCGCTTGGTGCTGCGGGACACACAGAGGTCAAGCCCTCGCGCACGCAAACGTAATCACGCAACACAAGCGCAGCTGTGCTTTGCCCGCTCTATGGCAGGAAGTCTGAATCTGCTGTGTCGGGCACGTCTAGATACGCGACACGCCTGCGTTGTGCACCAAGGCAACAAAACGTTTGTCAGGTTTACATCTAGGGTCACTAGATAGTAGGCTGCATGAAGCATACAAATTCCACACTGAATGGTAATCCCTATAATCCATATAGTCCCTGCATCTCCTATATATCAAACAATAATATAAATAAAATTTAAATAATACAGGGTGCAGTAATGCACCCGGAAGGTGTCACGTGGTGTCCTGCACGGCCTCACCTGTGCGGGATGGACAGCCCTCCGTCCACGGCGCCTTTCAGGGCGCCGAAAACCTTGTTTCCGGTGGTGGTGCGGGCGAGGCCGGCGTCCAGGTAGCAGGTGAATGCTCCGGGCTGGCCGTCCACGCTCTCCACGTTGAACTCGTCGCCGGTCACCTCCACCTGGCCCTCGTACACCTTATCAAGGCCGAACTTGCTTAGCAGCTGCAGGAGAAGCAGAAGGAGTTAAAGAAAACACAGCAGGGTCGTTGCGGGTTCCTTTAACGTCTGCCGTGTGACGAGGAGCAGGTCGTACCCGGCGCGCCATCAGCAGGCCGGTGCAGTAAGCAGCGGCGTAGTTCGTGAGCCCAACAGGAACTCCATATTTGGGCAACTCGTGAGAGTAAGCAGCGCAGACGATCGCGTCGCCCTCGATCTTGGCATATGCGATCTGGAAGGAAACACGGGCGACTTCGTTGACACGGGATGCTTATGCCGTTACGGCTATGTCAAATTTCACAGGGACGTGTAGAAACCGAGACACGTTAACCACAAATGTCACCAAGACGAGTGGGGTGGGGAGTTTTAAGCCACCAAATGTCTGGTTCAATGAGAAAAAAATAAATTTCGATACAAATCAGCACATCACTTGAAATTACCTGGCAAACAATATCCCTGTTGGAGAATCTAACGATCATCCGATATTTGGGCGTGTTGTATTTGTTCTTATCCTGGATAACAAGACGCTTACGGGCAAAGTAGTCGGTCTTTCCCTCTGGATGCAACAGAGATAAAGACTATCAGTGATCCATATAGGACAGTGACCAGCAAAATGCACTCGTGTTGAACGCTGTCCACAGGTAAGACATGACTTTTTCTAGAATGATAAGCAGTTTTCAGTGATATTTAATGTATTACTGGCAATGAATAAAAAATAATCATTACCTCGCCTCCTTCTGAATTTGACCTGGTATCTCTTGAAATACGCCTTGTTCTTGACCACTTTGACGAACCCCTGGAACAAAGCAGTAAACAACGTGTAATGTAATCTCACACAGCTATTAAAACCAACCATTAAACACCACACAGCTCAGTAACTCCGCTACCTGAGTGCAGGTAGTTAAGTCAGAGTCGCGTGCTCAATGACGTAGGCGACGGCCACACTTTAAACCCCCGCGCACGAGCCAATTAAAAGTGGAAACTTGTCCGCGCGCGCCGGGACTGCCGCGCGACCCTTCGATTAAATGTGCAGCGTTTCATCCGAGGAAAATAAACGGAGTCGGCAGAGCTAGACACCAGAGCTGCAACGGGGTTAGCTGGCCAACGCAGCGAGCCGAACTCAAATCTAACATCATCCATCTAACAAACACGGCCATCATGGTTTGAAAATGTACTTTGCCTGAACGTGGGGTCATAGTTTTATGAGGAGAGCGTATTGTGTGTTTTTACTGACCATTTCGTAATCGTTAATTCTCCTTATGTCAGGAGATGAAGTCTTCAGACTCCGATACTGCTCCCGCTGCACTGAGAAAAGGAAGTTAGAACGGTGCAGGTCCAGGAAATAAGACTGGCCGTGAAACCTTGTGAGTATGCCCCAAGTGTTTCGGAGGAAGTACTACAGAAATATATGTGCTTATTTCGCTTTGCTTTTTAAATGTACTTCATTAAAATTAGGAAAGGGTTATTTCATGTTCATTTAATGATTTCAAGATCCACAATCATGTTAAGCATTACAATATCACATTAATACACCGCATACACATTACCATTTCATTATGCATAGGTTTATATATCTATTTCGGTGGTCATCAGCTTTCATACCAGATTCTGAATGAATGTTCCAGTCTCGCATTATATGTACCATTTTACAGGCGACCATCCCTGATCCCTACAGGTTTAATGCAGTGCAGGGCTGTCTCTCTCAATACGATTGAAATTAAACAAATGTGTTTCGCACACAGCTGTATAAATGTACATTTAAACTACACAAATGTTATTGGCGCTGTCACAGATTCTAACTTAATAAACTTTGCTTATAATATAAACATGAAGGCTCTTATTAGTCAGATATTTTTTGTTAAATGTAAATGCAGTTTTTGTCTCTGGCTAACATCATCTGCCAATTACACACAGTTGGTCATAGGATCAGGTGTATAAATCCAGGTGAGATGCTACAATGTGCAGTGGGGTGGTTGTCGGTGACGGGGACTGTCCGTCCGTAATCACTGTAATAGCTGAATATCCCAGACTGAAAAGCTATCTTGGCCAGAAAAACACCATTATCCGCAAAAACGCCCTTCGTTGCTTTTCACTTCTCTAAAAGTGTAGCAACTCTGCATGCAGACATGAAAAGTTTCACCCTGTTCTTGTACCGTTACATACAGTACGGTGACTTTTCCTTATCTGCACTCGCAGGCAAAATAAATGATAATGCCTCACGTTCCTGTGTCTCCACTGCTAGACTACCGTTTCTTGGTCGCTTGGTCAAGCTCCCCTTTGCGGGAACTCTGGCTTTCACATTAAACATTAAATATTACCTTCAAGACTGTTTTGAACCTTAAGATCTAAGGGAAATATCAAGAGGAAGTTGCTTAGTCAGGTCGCTAACCAGCCACTTTAGTCATTGGCTAAGCGCTTCTTGCAAAAGAACTTTGACCAAGCTGCGATGCTAAATGAGCAGCGTGTGATCGTTGGATGATCTTCGTCGTCACTGGTAGGAACGAGTGTAAAAGAAAAATGAGATTCCAAACTTGAACAGTGTTGACCACAGGAGAGGATTAACCAGAGGAGAGGCTGTCCCCAAAATCTCTATACTCTGAATGTTTGTGAGCTCAGTAGGCTATCATGCAATGGTAAAGTATTTCTCAATTTTTCTCAGTAATGAAGCCTGTAGCTTCTGTGATCCACCATATGATTTAAAAGTTTACACTTTTTGCTAAATAAAAGTGGAACACCCTTTGTAACAAATGTCTAAACTATTGTTTTATGTGATATATTATACATTAAACATTAGAACAAACATTAGAACAAATCTCAGTACGTGTGTGCTATGCTGTTGCCCAAATGTCTGCTTTCTGTCACAAAGAAGCCAATGGACTTTCTGTCTGTGACTGCTCCCACTTCCCATCATGCATCTAAACTCAGTCCTGATGAGGAGCAGCTACTGGCCAAGCTGGAGGAGCAGAACAGGTCCCCCCACCTCCACCTCCACCTTATAGTCACCTCCACCCGTGCTGAAAGTAAAGCTTAACACATTTATTCACTCAGAGCACCCATGTCCATGTGAGGTGAATGACGGGGTTGTTTTCTTCATGAAAGGTTACTGGAAACTGACAGCAAGTCTTTGAGGTCTATAAATGGGTCACAGCGCAGTCCGTGCTCCTCAAGGGTCTTCTCTTTCGGGGAGGACCCTTCAAGCGCGTGGGGCTGCATCGTGAAGAACTGGGAAGAATGGAGCACAAAGAAAATCAAACAGCTGAGGGTAAAGGCCTGTTGGGTGATCCTGATTCTTCTCTCTGTGCTTGTTTTTTTTTTTTTTTTTTACATAAAAGTCACTGACAATAAATCACAAAGGATGAACTTTATCATTATCGTTTCTTTTTTCAGTAAGAGGCACTTTATGTTTAATATTAATTGTCATTGTTGTAATCCAGATTTTTATATATATAATTATTCACTAATGATTTTAAATGTGGCTCTTGTGTTTTCATACCAAAGCTGCAAAGGTTTTATGAATTCTTTCTGTAATTGTCCGTGAGAATGCCAAACCGTCGGCATAGGAAAGTGTAGATGTAAAATCCTTAATTGGTTACCCACACAGAATTGTATTTTGTTATTCTTCTTTGTAAACCTTACACTATTTATTTACAGAAATTTAATAATTTTTTCATGGCTCCATAAGAGCCAAGATAAATCCTGTCCCACCTAAAGGGAATATTTCCATAAAAATACTGATGTACCTATCAATGAATGCAACAGGGAGCAGTTTTATTTGCATTTTATTTGCATAATGCTAATCACTTCCTAGAATATCCATTGTTGGCTGAACTTTTGGGGGGCGGAGCATTCCATTACCATGTCAGCTATAACCCACAGCCCTTATAAGCTTTCTGGTTGCTAACCCGACCAGGAGATGATCCGGAAGGGGATACATCCTCAGTATCGGGCCATGGTGTGGCGGCTGCTGTGTAATGCATACAGCAGAACCACAGAGCTCCAGTACTCCCAGCTGCTCCTGAAGACGTGCCCCTGTGAGAAGATGATCCAAAGAGACCTGGATCGAGTCTTCACCCTGCATCCACTCTTCCAGGGACAGGATGGTGGCGTGAAGGAACGTCTCTTCCACATTCTAAAGGTCACTTCTATCTGCATGGGTTATATAGGCAGTGATTTAATCTCCAAATGACAGGAAATCATCATAAATTATGAAATGAATTGAAAATGTTCTCTTATTTTGGTTATAGGCTTATTTGGTCCTGGACCAAGAAGCTGTTTACAACCAGGCATCTGTGTTCATAGCTGGGTTGTTACTCATGCAGGTAGTGAATATGTTCCCTAAGAAGATTTTTAAGTATGCAAAATTATGTTAATTATGCACGATTATGTAAATTATGCATTGATTATGTTAATTAGGCATACCAGAAAAATCCCATGAAGTGCAAGCGTTGACTTGTCCAATTGCATGTTGCACTCGCCGAATATTACAAACCGCTCCACCACAGATGCCAGAGGAGAATGCGTTCTGCGTGTTTGTGAGGCTGATGCAGGACTTTCATCTGCGGGAACTCTACAGGCCCCGCGCGGTGGAACTGGGCTGTTGCGTGTACCAGCTAGAAAAGCTGATCCAGGTTGGATGGTCCACTCTTCTGCAGTGACGAGCACAGGCGTGCAGCCTCTGAAAACCTCTAGAATGGCCTTGTGAATAACCTGCGTTGTTTTAATGTTTCATGATAACCTTTGCAGTGCCTGTCTGAATCTGAAACGTTTTCTGTGATTTAGTCTTTATATATTGCTCTGCGTACCATGAAGCATTTCCACATATAGCGTTTTATTTATATAATTGAGATGCAGTCTGTCGCTCTGAAGAGCTTTGGTATGCTGTCTGTCTCTCTTCCAGGAGTTTCTACCCGAGCTTCACTCTCACTTCCGAACCCAGGCCCTAGAAACCTCCATGATCTCCTCAGCCTGGTTCCTCACCGTCTTCCTGTCCTGCCTGCCCTTGCCCTCGGCCTGCAGGGTCTTTGACGTGTTTATGTGTGAGGTGAGGCTTGGCTCCTGCTTCACGCTCGGTGAGCTGAGGGACCAGGAAGTGTCCGGGAGCCTGTGAGGCTGGAATGGAGTGAAGAAGCCACTAAACCCGATTTGCTCAAACCGTTCCGTGTGCGGATGTGCCCAGGGACTGGAGGTTGTGTTTCGTGTAGGAATAACCGTTCTTCAGATGACCCAAGCAGAACTCATGAACCTCGATTTGGAAGGCATGGTGCAGGTAAAAAAATAAATAAACAATTTTAAACATGCTACACAATAAAGATTAAGAATACCTCAGTCCAGGGAACCAATCCTTGGTTTCTAAGTGATGATGCAAATAGTTGAATAGAAATAGGAACTGTTGATAGAAAGAAAACGTTTATGCTCATTTCAGGACTTCATCTATTTTTATGTCATCTTCCTGGCCAGACACTTTGGGGTGTTTTTTCAGACATCTGTTCGGCTTAGGCTTGTTCTAAATTACCCCATCACTAAGAAGTATTTTTAGTCTTGGACTAGGTTTTAATCTGCATTTGGAAGAGTCCTCTGCGTGGGCGGCTGTGCTGCGTCTCTGCGATCATTCCTGAAGCTTGTCCGCACGCTGCCTCACACAGTGACCTTATTGTTTTAGTTTCTGGAGAAGACGGCCATGCAGCGGCTGGCCCAAGACCCCGACGTGTTGATCGCTAAAGCGTATCAGATAAAGTACAGCTCCAAAAGAATGAAGAAGTAGGTCCACTTCAGATATGCGCCAACGTGTGCTTTGTGATGTTAATCCCCACATACCCCTACTAGAAATAATGACCAGAAATATTGATCACTTGATCAGATGCCGTGGCTGGGAGATTAATTGTAGCTCCATTGCCTCGGTTTTAGACCAAGCAGGAAAAGTGATTCATTGGTATAAATTAAACCTGAAAATTCATTAATCTGTTGTCTGATCCTGTTAAGATGGTCTTGAGAGCATCGGTTGGCCAACTCTGTGATTCTCACATACCTCCCCATGCTGATCATTCTTTGTAGGCTTGAGAAAGAGTACACAGCCATTAAAATGAAGGAGAAGGAGGAAGAAGAAGAGATAAAAGTGAGCCTGTTTCTTTTCTCCACTTTCATTTTTGCTGAGAACAATGGAAATGATTCCGCAGATATATAAACCATTCGTAACCTGGACCTTCATGGGCGGGGCTCACGTCCCTTTTAGAAGTTGCATGCCGAAAATCAAGGCCTGCGAAAGAAGCTTGACTTCCTGGAGAAAGTGAGTAGACCTCACCAACATGGAGGAGGCTAGTGGCCAGTTTTAACTGTACCGTCTCCTGAAGAGAAGCACAGTATTTCCAACTTGTGGTACTGGAGGTTAATTAAAATGCACATCTCTCTAGATCTCTCTGTAAATATATTCAGGACTGGGAAACACTGCAGCATTGTACACACTCTCTCTTTTTCTCCCTCCATCCGTGTGTCTCTGTCTTTCTCTCATAGAGGTACTCTGAAGACCTGGTCTGGCAGCTGGGGCAGGAGGTGACCCAGACCAGGCGGAGGGAGGTGGAGAACCAGCATGTCCTGAAACAGATGCAGATCAGGATTCTGCTGGAGGAGGAAGTGTGTCACACATTCTCTTCATTTGCCTCTTATTATTCTACTGCCTGATATGGTTAGTTAGAGGATTTGTGTGGACATGTGAAATGTGCTAATGCATGCACGCTTGTGTGCGTGTGTGTGTGTGTGTGTGTGTGTGTGTGTGTGTGTGTGTGTGTGTGTGTGTGTGACTTTAGAGCGTCCCTGTTCCTGATGAGATCAGCCTGCAACATCTGCAGGAGCAACTGCTGAGCGGGAGACTGAGGGAGGAGGAGGCACTGAACGGATTCAGAGAGCTTAAACAGCACATCAAGGATTTAGAGGAGAAATGGCAGGTGTGTGTGTGTGTGTGGCTTTACTGCGTTACATGGGCATAATTGCACCACATATTTTCCTGAACATTTTACACTTTCTTTCATAGCAGCAGAAGGGCGGCAGTACGTCGAGTGGCCTGCAGGAGGCAGTGATGAGCGCCAGGTTGAGAGAAGCGCTCGCGCGAGTTCAGCTCGGACAGAGCCGCCACAAACTACTGCAGCTTCAGCTACAGGTCAGACAAAGCGTTCAGTAGTTCATTATAGATTGCCTGTATTTATATATTATATATAAATTGCAGAATTATTAATATTAATTAACATAATATTATTAATATTTCAGATGAAAAGTCCAGTTTTGCTTTTATACCCATCTGACGAATTGTCTAAATCAGCGTTTCTCAACCGGGGTGCCGCGGCACCCTGGGGTGCCGTCTGTCTTCATCGGGGGTGCCGTCAAAATATTCTGATGTGAAATAAAAAAAACTATAGTTTTAAAAATTGAAGTTATTATACGCTTTAAAAATCATTAAAATGTATTTCATATGACCAGATCTCTCAAGTTTGGTGGGCGTGAGCTTTTTTTCAGGCGGGGGGGATTGGAATCTGTCGCGATGGTTAGTGTAACGGCTGTGTGTGTGTGTGTGTGTGTGTGTGTGTGTGTGTGTGTGTGTGTGTGGTTGGCGGGCTGGCTAAAGTCTACCAAGAAACAGCGCGATCTATATTCTGATTGGTTCAACCTGTTATAATATACAACCGATGGATTGGCTGAATATGCTGCGGTGTGCGGCGCTTAGATTATTTAAAAAACAAATTAATAATAATAATATTCAAGCGTGAGAAATTCCATGTGTGGCGTGACAGCGTGTGAAATCGCTAAATATGCGTGAGTCTCACGCTCAAAGCGTGCATATGACCTGCATATGACCAAGGTCAGCACGTGATTACGCAGGTTTCCCACTGACTGTAAGTCACATTTATCTGCTCTCTGTCTTAATAATCACTTTTTTTGTGTTATGTTGGCCGGGAGATGGTTGCAGAGAGTATGTTTTCAGGGTTGCCAACGCTCACGCATTGAGCATGAGACACACGCATTTGACCGTTTTCACACGCTCTCACGGCACACTTCCGATATCTCACATCCGAAAAAAAAAAATCTTGTTTATTTATCTGATCCAGTAGCGAACCGTGACCTTTAAACCTGGGCCCGCTACCCCCCCCCTCCCCCCCGAAATTTTTTTTTTCCTTTCTTAATAAACTAAATAAAGAAAAACTGAGACGACAGTACAGCTTTAAAAACGCAATAAACGATAATATCTGTACTAGATAACATCTTAAGCAAAATAAGTTTCCAAACAAAATAAGGTTCACAGCTCCGTGGTTCTCGGAAGCGGAATATGTAAACAACGCGCACGAGGACGTCAAAGGGATGAATCGAAACTAGCTAGCGATGGTGCTAACGACAGCTAGCGTCGCCACAGCGGGCGGAAATTATCATACAGTTAAGCCCGCCCACTAAGAGAGAAGATATGATTGGTCAATTTTGCTGTCATTTGAAACTGGTATTGCGCTGAATTATAACTGCCAGGCCCTCTGTAAACGAACAGCGGGCATCACAGTCCTGATAGGGGGAGACACAGGCTCACAGGCTTCCACTCAACCCCTCACCTTCCAACACAGATTGAATAGACACGGGTGAATATTTTATTTGCTTATATTTTTGTAATTGTTTAGATGTCGAATGTCAAACTGTAAGTAGATAAAATAAAATTGGATAATTATATATATAATGCTTTAAGAATATTTTAGGCCCTCTGAGAGGGCGTAGAGGGCCCTGACGGTTCCCCACTGATCTGATCCATATCTATGATTCAATGAGTTACTAGTTCGCTTTGGCGCCAACCACCCGCGATCGATAGATTGCGATATAACACTTAATTTGTGTCCATTTTACGTTCACCCCCCCCCCCCCCCCCCCGTCAACAACTTACGTCTTCACCCCCCCACCCCCCAAAGCCTGTGTTTTTAACGCATTGTAAACTGGGGTGCCTTAAAATTTTGCATGCATATAAAGGGTGGCACAACTGAAAAAAGGTTGAGAAACACTGGTCTAAATGCACCCAAAAACATAAATAGCTTGGTTTCACCCTTTTGGTTAATTCTAGCTGTGTGAGCCTGTGTATACCAACTAAGAGTTTTTTTTAATGAATACATTAACCCAGAATGTGACAATTGACAATACCAAAGGTTTCTATTAGGGGCAACTTTACACTTAACTAAAAATAGCTATCAATATCAAGAATCATTTTGAAATTAACTATATTAAAATTTTGGGCAAAGCTGTATGACTTGAATAAGCTAATAAAGGAAGGTCAAACTCTTTCTGATCAGGCCGCTAACATGCGCTGTGATGGAAGGTCCAGTAGATGGCGATATTGTACTTATCTACTATCCAGCATGCCCCATTCAGCACTTGTAGGGTTTTCCCTCACTTCACCTGGTTCAGATGAAGACCTTGATTTTATTGGACAAGTTACACTAGGGGTGGAACCGTAGTCTGGTGGATCGCACTTGTTTGATTATTGTTCATAATGAAGTTTATTGGCCTTGTGCTCAGTTTTGATTGCACGTCCTGTTTAATGGAGGATACTCCACTGATTATTATTACTGCTGCACTTCTTGTAGCTATCGTGTGATGAAATTCATGCATCATTGATCTTGCACAAAAGCGTCACGATGACACGCATGCGGATTTGACGTTAATGTTGAAATCCCTGCTCTGACTGATCTCGACACTGCCATTGCAAAAGCCAGCAACTACCAATGACACTCCTAGCGAGCAAAAGATGCATGACCATGAAATCACTCCTAAATCAGATCCACCCAAATGGTGATAACTAGTAGTCACACGCATTAAGTAGTGTTGTTCACAGGTGGTCCCGCCCTTCAACTGAAATGCACGTGAATCTGAATCAGTTTAAACCACTGCACAGTCAAAAACAGTACAGTGTTGCATGATTCTAACGCCAGGTCCACTTTTGACCACTAGAATCAAATCCGTGGCAACCAGCTGAAGCGGCTCACGGCCCTCGCGCGCGGCCAGGGGGAACTCTTGCGGTCGCTGGCGACACAGAACCGAAGTCTGCGGAGTTTGCTGCAACAGGTCACTAAGGAAGAGCCATGCAAGGTGATGACACAGCCCAGAGTGACATAATTCCCTGTTTGGTTCAGCAGAGGTGGCTAATTACTGGGTCATTTGTCCTCCACAACTCTCCCCGAGGGCTAAATTCAGGCCTGGCCCATGTGCATTATTAAACCCCACTGTTTTGGCTCATCCCTGCAACTGCTGCTGGGCTTGTAGGCCGTTGTCCGAAGGAAACGCACTGCTATGACTCAGCGTTATGAACACCACTCTACACGCCACTGGTCACTGTGACAGTTACATGTCAGTTAACTGTTGTTTGTGAGAGTGACTGTGAGTGTGATTTGAGAGTGTGTCTAAACCTAAAGCTATTTGTACAGAAGTATTGCCAGTAACGGCAGCAGGAGACACACCCAGAGCGTTATCTTGTTGTTCTGATTAATCTGCTTGAGCACACGTCATGTTCTAAACCCTCTACTGCCTCTGAGTTCCACTGGCAGAATAAAACGCAGTTTTGCATTCTCAGTACCGGAGTCGTTGACTGAAGAGTAAAACCCACCGATCATCCTCCAAATCACCTGTTCGTCTTTACATACAGCAGCGATATGTTTCACAGCCACAACCCCCCCCACCCCCCCTCCCCCTCCCACACACACACACACACCACACACACACTAGAACCAGAGTAGAGAAACAAAGACTGTGCTTCAATTACTTTGGTTTCATTTAATTTCTCCTTTGCACAATAACTAAATTGAAAAGAAATCTTATCTGTCCATCACCAGCACAGCCAAAAAGGAACCACTGTCTTCTGCCCCCCCCCCTCCGAATATGTATGGCTGATAGCATCTTTCTCACTCTGTGGACTGGAACTGCTGGAGTTCACACTTTCAGACCAGAGCGGCCCAAGACAGCATCCGCTTGAAGCCTCTCTCTGCAGAAGTGATTTCGCAAGAACGCAAGCAAACTGCAGAAACGCTGCTCTTTACAAAGAAGACGAATGTGGATTGTGTGTGATTACGCATGGGTCACTTTTAATGGTCACTTGTTGGGTATCCATCTTATCCATCTATGGTCTGTGCTGGAAACAGCGGCCGACTGGCAGCAAATATGCCAGCCGATGTTAGCGGACTGGAGTTTTAAGTCTAAAACGGGCATTCAAATATTTGTTAATATATAGCCATAACATAATGGTGGTTGTCGAACTATGTATTCGTTCAATCGTAAAAAAATTGCGATGTGTTCATTAATGCTGATATTGACTTGTCCAGTGAAAGTGAATTCTTCATCTAGGGGTTCTAATGAAAGAAAATGAGTGTGGGGGCTAGATAACACCAAGGAAGTGAGATTACGTTATCTTGTGTCCATTGGCTTCGGCCGACTGTTACCGTACTGGAGCATATGTGACGTGTCCACTGCAGAGTCCTGAAGAGGACTGGGCCAAAGACAAGACCAGCACCGTAGAGCTGCAGGACCACGTCGACCACTTACGGGTCCAGGTGTGTGTGACACGGCATTTATACATGACTCACCATCACAAACAAGGGATAAATGTTAGTGTGCGGCAGACATTAGTGTGAACGAATGTCCTTACAACTACACACTCTGTTGAGAAACAGAAATGAGACTTTATGGGTTTCTTTGTTTGTTTGGGAAGGCCGAGCCTGGTTACAATTAAGCATCTACCTATTCTGTGTACAACAGATGTTTTACAAAGAGCTTTGTGGAAACAATAGAAAGTTCATTTGGCAATACATGAAGTCTGGAGCCACAGCAATGAAGCTGCTACCATCGCTCGCTAAAACTACGCATGCCTACAGCAGCAAATAAATTTAGCTCCATTGACCACAGGTTTCACACTTCTTCATGGTCCCTGTCAGTGCTCTAAGCTTTCTCGATCACAAAACAGATTTAGTTTGAAGACTTTGCATGCACTCTGCTCTAAAGCTCTGCCTTCTCCACCAGCTGTCTTGCCTTTTTCGAGTTTGGTATCGTCAGCCACTCAACTTTTTTTTTTCTTCATTTGTTCTGTTTCTGACAGCTGATGCTCGCCTTACTCTCCTTAGAGTTTACTTTAGCATGCTTCGGTTTAAGTAGCATCCTTCACTCCCTTTTTGTTTTGTGACATCAAAGTCAAAACAAGTCCAAGGATGTTTCCCCCTCAAAAGAGATTTTTTACCACATCACAGTGAGGTAAATTTCTTTGATGTATGCAACAGTGTTTACATTTTCAGTGTCGTTTCTGGTGGCATAATGGCATTTATAAGCATGGCATCAAAGAAAGAAATTAAGTAATAAGGAAATCGTACAATTATTAGCACACAACACTTAACAAATGTGTTTTTTTTTCCGGTAGGGTTGCGATGGACAGCCTGACTCTCAGCTACCTCATCAAAACCCCAAATCCTCAGAAACCGACAACTCTCCAGAAAACGGAGAACATTGTCTCCAAGAGCCACACAATGGTCAGGAAAGTCTCTCAACATGTCTGACTCTGTATGATTTATGCAGCTCCTTAGATTTACAACGAGAAGCCTTTGTTTGTAGGGTCACGATGAGCTTAGCAAATTTCAAAGATAAGGGAAGACAAACCCCCCCCCCCCCCCCCAAAGGGAGCTGAATGTGTTGCCTGCTTTATTGCCACCTCATGCTCTGTCACCTTTCAGCAATCAGCTAGGAGGTGCCTGCCACAGCATAGCGAAATACCCATTGTTGGATTAACACCTACCATGTTGAATCGACAGTCCTTAGACTGGACACATCAGACGATTGTAGGTGTTTTGCTGTGCAGTCATCTGACTTTATTAACATGAGTATAAACAGGTTTTTGCCTCAGAATAAGGTTCCTATGAAATATAAATATGGATGTGTGTGTGTGTGTGTGTGTGTGTGTGTGTGTGTGTGTGTGTGTGTGTGTGTGTGTGTGTGTGTGTGTGTGTGTGTGTGTGTGTGTGTGTGTGAGTAGGGAACAAAAATTATGCAAAATTTTTTTTGTTTGTTATTTTGCCACGTGTTGTAGCTTACATCCATTATGAAATAGTATATACATACTTAATACTCAAAATAACTTTCCTTTTTTAAATAAATCAAAATGATTTTAAACTTTTAAAATCAGACACACCAGCTATTGCTTTCTAAACGGGGTTTATATCAATCCAGTAAAATATCTCAACTAGGCCTTTATTCTCGCATTGATATACTGGAGTCAGTTTTAAACCGTTACAACGGTAAGGGGGATAACGGTCTTGCGGTTTTCTCCTGTGCCGTAAATTGTGGTCCATGTCCCCCACCTTTTCCCACCTCCTTCCCTATCTGGCGTGAGCACCAGGGTCCAGCAACGGAGGTAGAGACACTGAAATATGCTGTCAGCGCACCCCGTCTCGCGCAGTGGGGACGACGCGCTTACGGCGAACGTCCCTTTCATCGTCAGTGGTTATTGGCGTCATAGTCTCACGTTCGATGCAATTAATTACTCTCACCTCATCCGCGTCGCCCTCTTTAGAGCCGTGACATGACACAAACCCTCTAAAGGAGGGGATTTGGGGGCTTACGTTTTGCTGGTTTATCAAAAGTACTGCTGTTGCCGCATTATAGAAACCACGTTGAGAGAAAAAGGCCGAGTGGGCTGTGGGCCCAGGTATAACCCACTGACCCAATTCCTTCACGAATTCCTTGTGAAACTTTACCAGTAACGCAGTGCATCTATGAAGGTTGTAGATACAGAAGTAGCAAATATGCGCTAATATGTTACTAAGTTGTGTTGTGCTACTCGCAAATGAGATTTTGGTGATAGTACCAGTTTCTCAGATCCATTAAGCCTAAGCAGACCTATAAATCCAGTGTGTGATTTGTCATTGGCACTGCAGTTTAGCTCAGGAGTAAACATTTTTCAGTAGCCTAAACCAATGTCACATTTTAGAATAATTGCGTGTGTATTTGTTCATAATGTTTAAAATCTAAAAGGTTTCTTTCCTTAATATCCAGCTTAACTCGATCAAGAATTTGGTAATCATCTTTCAGGTTATGAATCATTTTGAGATGATCGGTTTAATTTCTGAGTTAATGGTTTGTTTTTGTTTATCGTGTTTATTTATTTTAATTATATTTTAGGATACTCTGATGATTGACTTACAGTAAATGTAGACGTAGACCCTTTCTGCATCAACCCCTGTGGTTTCTGTGGACAAAGGAAACCTATCAGATTACATAACGAGCCTGCGGTTCTATGGTTTTTCCCTCTGCTTAAATCAGCTCAGGTGCCTCATCAAGTTCTCATAATCTGTACTATGCTGCCTGTGGAGCAGTGTGTGTCTGTGGAACCTGTTGTAGGCTGTTTGCCACTGGAAGGCATGGAAAACGCATGCAAAAAGCTTTAAATGCATGGTTTATCTTCAGATTGAGCAAAGCGGTTCACACAGGCAGTGTTTCACTTTGAAAATACTGTACACTTCTGATGGCTTGTGAGGATGCTATGTTTAAACGGGTCTGTGTTCTTGGCTTTTAATTCGCATGTGTGTGGTATTGAAACGCACGCTCAAAGTAGCACCAGAAGCTGCGAGATCAAGTGTCACGTGATGAAGACCTTAGGACTGAACTACAGAAATAGTCTAGCTCAGTGGGCCGCATACAGGTATCTATCTAGGTCTTGACGTTTATTTCTTACACTACTCCCGTCGTATCAAAAGTGGGCGGCGGGATGGGACTGAAGGTGTCCATCACTGATATCCAACGCTGTTATTTCAATCGCGCTTTCTCTGAAGATCTGAGGAGTTGCATTCAAAACTCCTGGAATGAGTGCGAGAGTCTCCGAGAGCGAGATATAAACCTCATTTCACAAGCCGGGGGGGGGGGGGGCGCTGACCTCTGCATGCAGTGATAACGTCTGTTCAGCGATGGCTTTGGTTTCCTGTTCTGACTGACGAGAGTTAGTTTGTCACGTTTACATTCTCTGCAGCGCTGTGGGAGAACTGCCGCGTGACTTAGGGGGATGGGGCACGCGCCACGCGACCTCCCTACACCGGGTACCGCCGCTGTGTTTGGGGGTGAAGGGGTGTGAAACCAGCACCCATCCGTGACGGAACCATATAGTAACACCTTGGGGTGGGGGGGGGGCTCCGACGTCGTGTAATTTGCGATTCTGAAATCCAATCTTAAATTATCCTCCTTTCTGCACCTGAACTGCACAACTCTCTTGGTCTGCAATCCCACATAGTTAAAGCAATACTGTAACACATGGGTGGGCCTTTTTTGTCATCCAGATTCAGAACCTTTCCCGGCAGAAAGAGGGAGGCAGACCGTCTCCGCCGCGACTCACCGCATCGCCGGCCAAAAAACTGAAGCGTAATGACACTTGAAAGTGGGCGGCTGCCCTAACGACTAGCTCTCCTGTCTCCAAAATCATCCGAAGACACGAGGGACGTGGACAGAAGCTTTCTGACCGATGGCCAACACGTGCACCCGGACAGGCTGCTCGCCGCACCTGCAGTAACGCAACATTTTAGAAATTCCGTCCTACGGATGGTCCGGTGGTCACACGTTTTCCTCACTGTGCACTACGCATGGAGACGTCTTTATATATTGCCATGGATCAACTTCCAGTTCACCCCGAAGTTCTGTAAATGAGATGATTGTGTCCACACAACTATTGACACACTGATGTACAAAACTATACTATGGAGTCTGATTATGTGGTCCAGAAAGAGTCAGACTCTGTGATGTATTTTTTTCTGTGATTTTTTTTTTTCAAATGTATTGTGCCCTTATACTAACACGTGCCTTAGTGTATATATAGGTAATGTTTGCAGCATATCAGCTCGAAAAACAGAAAAGATTATGCTTTGAAAAAATACGTTTAAATGTGCTTTGGGTTATAAAAAGATCTCACTATTTGTATACTATATATAAATATTACGGAATTAATTATATCTGGAATCACTAAGTAATTAAATAGTCTAATGTGTCCCTTGTAATTAATTAATTCGCTGACTGAATGTAGCTTTCTGATACTGCAGCAGTCAAATACGCAAAGTCACGCAGCATCACCCAAAATGTCTTATCTACCACTAATCGAACAGACACAACTTTTTTACAACGGGCACAAGCTACATTTATTTGTCCCACACTAGGCGTATTCCTGTGGCATATTTACGACTGCACAGTTTTGAAGAGGAGGTAAACCTGAGTGTCTTTCTCTTTCTCCGTTCTACTTCTACCACGTGACTCTAACGAAACGCAAACAAAAAGTAAACACATTATTATTTAAAAAGACTCGAGGCAGGACATGTTTAAGATGCGTAACTCCGACAATCTGCCGTGTTTTATTTCTGGAAGAATAATTGCATATAATCAAGTGAATGCCAAATATGAAATCTTCCCCAAACAGGCGAAATCCTGATCTGATTTAGATCATTATAGGCGTCTCCCAGACAGATCTATAACGGGACGCTTACTGCATCCAAGACGCAATTTATAGTAGCAAAATCACCACCCACCAATGCATATGGCTTATCAAATTATGCACTCGTACCTGTTACCTGTTTGGGCTTTAAGCAGAGTCCTAGGAACCTTCAGGAAGTTCAAGTTGTTATTTAAGGCGCGCGCTTCAGCAGTTGCACTTTCAGACGAGACAGCACGAGCGCCGCTGCACATCTACGGAGCCACAGGTTGGTCATGCACTCCATTATAAAGCTTATAGTGTTTGTCATCGAACCACTGCGATAATTCGTGTCTGTTGCAATATTTAAAACCACACTTACTGTTTAAATAAGAGTTTATACGGTCAGTTATGATGAATATTTCAAGTATTTAAGAAAATAACTGGCCGTAAAGTCTGCTGAAGGGTAGCCTGTCAGATGAATTTACTTAAATGTGCAAAACGAATTTGCCATAACACACGAAAGCAAAATCTCGATTAGTAAAAATACGAATATTTGTTTCAACTTGTTAAGGACCTTAATGATTTTAAAGGTCACTTCGTAGTTTTTCAGACGGCGAAGTTCGTGTGGGTGCGCGACGTGTTTCAGCGGTCAGCGCATCACAGCTGGTGCGCCAGTGTTTTTCCCACATTTATTGAAATCCTTTCTATCTTGCTGTCAGACCTTGAACGCACGACACCACAATGATTTTACTGTGGTTAAACACCGCTGCATCTGTCGAATGGTCTACATTCAAGATACGCCTCTATTAATTTTTTCTTCATTCATTTAGGCTTAGTATGAAGCAAGGTATAATGCATTTTACTGAAAACGATGGACCTTTCCTTTCCTGTAATGCCGTAAATGCAAAAGTTTGTGCAATATAAATGAATTAGTAGGCCTGTTGGTAAAATCTAAGCAACCAACTCAAAAACAGGTTGCATATATAGACTGTTACCGTATAGGTAATTTTCTTAGTCCATGCATGTCAGCACGGACCCGATGTCAAAACCACCCTAAAGCATATCTATTGTCTAAGAAACAAAAGTTCATAGAAACAATTTTGTGTGTGTGTGTGTGTGTGTGTGTATATATATATATATATATATATATATATATATATATATATATATATATAGAGGGAGAGAGAGAGAGCCTATATATATTCAATACTCAAACACTTTTGTTTCATAGAATATAGATACGCATTAGGATGATTTTGACATCGGGTTCGTGCTGACATGCCGCACGGTGACAGCCTGATTACGGTTCCACTCGCAGGCTGTTGCGTGCAGTGTTGGGTTGGGACTTTGCGTCACTGATACGAAAGAGATAAAGTTTCACTGATGCTCCGGGAGACCTGGACAGAACGCAGGCGGTTATCATACGGCAGGACTAAAATCTACTGTGGGTTTAGGGGCCTTTATTCTAGGGATTTTCAGAAAAGTCTGGATATAGCAACGTAAAAGTCTGGAGTCCTTCTTCATGCCGACTTTTAAAAAATCTGCGAGACAGTAAGTTTTTTTTATGGACGTGAAGAGCTGTCACCTTTGTACACATGATGGTTCTTGTTAGCATTGTACACGGCATCGCGTTATAAATGTTTTTAAAATCTCTCTAGTTAAACAGCGCGCCAGACGACGGACTGTACGGCTGTGATACCGACCCTTGACCCCCGAGAGTGAACATGCCGAGGTCATTTTTAGTGAAGAGCAAACGGGCACACAGTTATCACCAGCCCCGCTACCTGGAGGAAGACACCACCCGACTCACTACTCCTCAAACACACGCATGCACAGGTATTTTGCATCAATACGTGCTGCCTTTTATATTTCAGTGTATTTAATCAGCTGTCAATAGTATTTCCACATGCCAAATAAATCAATGAATTCTCTTTTAGACATTCAAACGGAGAAAGTGTCGGAGTACTGCGAGGATGTGGGGAAGAGTGCGGGCAGGCGTTCTCCCGAGGGGAGTGTGGTGTGCACCGCGGACCACTCCGCTCAACAGTCCCCACTCAGCTGCGAGGGCAGTGTGTGTGACCGACCCTCGGACTATGAGGACTCCTGGAGACCCCGCTCATCGTCTGCTTCTCCAGGTATCTACATCTGCATACTGTCCGTTTACTTCCAACGGACTTGCAGGTGTTGCGTGCAGTAAACAACAACAAAATGCGTGCAGTAAACAACAACAAAAATGCAATTAACGAATATGTTATGATATATTAGGACATTCTAATATTCTATAACTCATATTTTCTGAACAGATGTGGAGGAATATCCCGTATCGTCACCGGATGACATGCAGCCCTTTGACATGACCTTCCGTCCGTGCACTTGGGCGCATGCAAGATCCGAGCTGCGGCGTCTGGTTGAACCCTTCCACCGGCTTCCCATCCCGATGGGACCAGACACGCCGAGCGGCATTTATGGTTCCGAGAGGAGTACCCAAGCACTTTTCAGTGAGCAGACCCCCTCCAGGGGATACTGCCAGGAGTATAACCCCTTGGCCGCCGCCGCCGGGGGATTTTACACTAGTTTCAAGACCATCACTGAGGTCTCCGACATTGAATCACAGTCTGATATTTTGTGCACTCGACTCCAGCTAAATGGCTCATACAAGTGTATAAAATGCACTAAGGTATGCTTATACTTTCTGGTTAGTTGTATAGTTTCTCTATTGTGTAAGTGATAGTACGTGTGGAAGATTTTATGGGTGATGTGATACGCCGACTCTTTTAAATGTTTTAACAGGTATTTTCAACCCCCCATGGATTAGAAGTTCACGTGCGGCGCTCGCACAGCGGCACGAGGCCCTTTGCCTGCGAAATGTGCGGGAAAACATTCGGTCACGCGGTCAGTCTGGAACAGCACAAAGCCGTTCACTCGCAAGTATGTCCGTTTTTTTAAGCGTACCTGCCCGATACCTTGGTAAGTCTTGTGTTATTTTAAAAGACAAATCACTATACTGTTACAGGAAAGGATTTTCAGCTGCAAAATATGTGGGAAAAGCTTCAAGAGGTCGTCTACACTGTCTACGCACCTGCTCATACACTCTGACACGCGCCCATACCCCTGCCAATACTGTGGCAAGAGATTTCATCAGAAGTCAGACATGAAGAAACATACATTCATCCACACAGGTACAATGTGACTCCTCAGTACCAAGTCAATACAAAACAGAAATCACACCTTCACCAATTATCAGTGACTTCATTTCAGATTATATGGTGGTTGATTTATATATAAGGCGTAAATAATTGAAGTCTTGTTTTATTCCAGGTGAAAAGCCGCACAAATGTCAAGTGTGTGGAAAGGCCTTCAGTCAGAGTTCCAACCTCATAACGCATAGCCGAAAACACACCGGATTTAAGCCATTTGGATGTGACTTGTGTGGAAAGGGATTTCAGCGCAAAGTAGATTTGAGGAGGCATAAAGAAACACAGCATGGTCTAAAATAAAGAGAAACACAAATGACTAGTTTTGCAACTGCACACTCTCTACTTGTAAAACACTCTCAGGATGCAGACCTAAAGACCATTAGACAGGTGATGCCAAGATTACCTAGGCTATCTGGGGCTGTATTCCTGATGTCGACTTGTTATTTATATAAAATGTTTGGATTCCATTCATATAACTGTTAGAGTTAAGTGTTTTTTAAATATGTATAAACATTGAATAAACTTGTAAAATAATCCACCGTAGTCCATTATTCAAAGCCGGAACTTCCACCGTATCCACCTTTCTAATACAATATTTATAAGATTTTTAAAAATCAAGGGATCATGACGCAGTGCATTCTTTCATAGGCATAATAGGCACATTTTCACGTGATATTTGATCTTTGAGCAGAGCAAATTGGCCATTGTGAAGAACAATTTGTCTCTTTTCAACTTATTTCTCTCCTCAAATAATTCAATAAATCATTTTCAGCCTTCAAAACAAGAATGAAATTTTAAAAATTAACCTTATTAAATGACTTTTAAGAAGTTAAAAATCCTTAAAATCACACACAGCCCCTCCCCCTCCATAAAAACGATTTCCCTTGAGGACGATTCACAAAACCATACAATCAAATAACATTGTGAATACTAACGTTTTGATCCTAAAATTAAAAGGCAGTTAAGCGAAGCTCCAAAGCAAACAAACACAACTGCTTTGCGCAATAATGACCTTGAGCATAGCCTTAAGTCCATCAATGCCCCGCAACAAAATAGCCTTTAAAAACAGGTTGAGGCAGAGGGTCCCTGAAGAAATGCTTTGTGTTCAGAAACAGGGAGCAGTCTTCCCCCATGGCTGAGTAAGCCACCCAAGTTTTTGCAGTTCACATGAACTGCATTCACCCTTCTTACCAAAACCCCATTTCTGTATGTCTAAACTTACCAGCAAAAAACACAAAGTAAACAGATGGCACATTATACATCGATAACATTTTTATTTATATTTTTATACATCCAAGTGGGAGGATGGAACTTGTCCCTTAGGCTTGAAAAGCAGTACTAGGTTTTGCAGATCCTGGTCGTCCAGTCTAAGAGCCTTCATGAGTGAAGTGATGTACTCCACTGAAGACGCCTTCACCATGGACGCTTTCAGCAGTGGTGACACTTCCGTTAACCTGACCGACAGACAGAGCACAGTCATAAACATTCAAAAGAAGTGCCAAAAGTTTGTCATGCGGCTACAGCTGATGGCTTTTTGGCTGCATCACTACAAGAAGTGTCGACATATATTAATACCTTCAAAAATCCACAATGGCCACAATGCATGAGCTTTTAAAGATAAATGGTCGGAAAGAGAATGCAGGATGAGAAAACGTCAACTTCTGTCTGTTTGGTAGCGAAGGTCATAGATCAGTCACGGATCTCTCAAGCACGGCAGAGGCGAACGAATGCCGTCATGGGTTCAAAGAAATATCAGACTCATGAAGTGCTGTAAAGCACGTCGACGTGCTTGGAGAACATCCCATGATGTGGGAGACTGAACTGTGCCGTGACAGGGAAGCAGGAGTCCTGTGTGCTGGGCACTTTGGGGCAGCTGATTGGGCTATTCGACAGCAAAGCAACAGTTTTTCTATGAAAACACAGCAAAGATTTGGCCAGGACTCAACAAGGCAACACAGTTTAATAATTACTATTGTTGATGTTGTTGTTGGTCATCCCTACTTGAATTCCTCACTTTCATACCCAGAATAAGAGCTTCTGATATCAGCTCATGACAGGACAGCCACAATATAATTGATAGAGGAAAAAAACCAGGAAGGAGACTGGCAGAATCAGTGAGGTGTCAGGAGGTGCTAATTAGGCCATAAACGAGCAGTAAACCCAAAACGGGTCACACCTTTTCAAATTCATTTGGAAATATGAGCCCTCTCTGAGCAAAACTAACTACGTCACCATCGAGACTATCGAGATCGGTGCACCAACCCACCCACCACCACACTGAAAGTTGAAATCAGTGAGTTACAGACGCTACTGCAGCGTGCGTGCATGAAATCACCCCCCCCCCCCCCCCCCCCCAACCTCCCTCTCGGCGTGAAGAGTAACACGGCGTCTCGGTTTCCACCTGCTCTTGCATTTCGGGAGCACCATCCATTATTCAGCAAGCCCGGACAAAACAGCACAAGCTAGATGCACGCCTGGCATCAGGCAAAGAGAGGCCGACAACCAAATTATTCATGAACGGAAAGAAAAGGCCGTCTAAAGCCACACAAGGTGCGTTCATCATATACGCCACATATTGGGACCTCGCCACCGTGTGCCTTTTGGCATTCTGCTACAATACATACGTTTTTTTTTTTTTTTTTTTTTGCAACAATGATAATACAACGAGGCTAACTGAGAGCTAGCTGTTAATCAACAAAAGGTGTTGCTGCATGCACAGAAGGAAAACCACGCAAACACGTGGCCATCATAATCTCACTGGAAAGCTGAGAACAGGAGGGAGCCAACATCTGAAACGTCGCCGATGAGCGCATACACACACACACACACAGGAAGCATTTTGCAGCTTTTTAATAACAATTTTGCACTGCTTCTTAAAACAAAGTGACTTCCTTCAGCCCAAGCGAGAGTATTAAATCATCTGTTTGGACTTTGTCCACCGTGCCAGTAAACGGCAAATCAGAGCTTTGACAGACAGGGAGCGAGGCCGGCCCAGCCCTCCAGGTGGGACGGTTCCCATGCCACAGGCCCCGGGCCGGCGGGCCGGGCGGAGACGGCAGGGGCTCTGTTGACTCAGCCGGACAACAACACGGAACTGCGAGCAGGGCCCTTAGCCGGCGGAGCTCCCCACAGCCTTCATAAAACCTGGGGAAGTGGCGCGCACCACCTGTCGCTGTGCAAACACCACCCTGGGGGCGTCACGCCCAACGCACACGCACGCCACCTTCCTTCGACTCCGAGACATACCGACACTATACCTTCAGACATGGTTCAGAGACGAATACTGATTACTGACTGGCGTTTTCATGAAATCATATGCAACTACATTCATTTGTCTTTTGACGGTCCCTCCACCCCCAGTCACAGACCTCAATACCTACGGATACCGATAATGATACAGAAAGCAAGCACAAGTGAAGATCAGTTCATATACATAATCCCTCACGCATCTTTCTACGTCATGCGTCATATGTCGCAGCTACAACCATAGAACTATAAACACTGACGAGATCTCAAAGGCTTGTGTACGTGTCGTGATGTTTACGGGAACCCCGAGATGACCCCTGCATTTCTACGTCTCCCCCTCCGACGCACGCACAGTACGTAACTCGCAGCGCGCACACAAATCACTCTGGTGTAAAATGCCCCGTCGAGTGGGTGTTCCCGCAGGGAAAACAATGCCCCTTGATTTCCTCAGCCAAGGTCCCTTCCAGTCCTGCAGTCCAGCTGTCGGGCCCATCCCGCACGCACTTTCACCGTCGGCGCACAGCAGGTCACCGAGCCGTCATAAACCCGCAATCAGTATTCCACCACAGATACCGCCAAAATACACCACCTCCAGGCCCAGACTCTGAGCTCTTTCCACTAGCACGAAATACCAGTGTGCAGTAGTTTCCCCACGCGAGTTTGTACAGATACCAGAGGATAAATGCGTTGTTGGGGAACTTTAGTAGTCGAATCCCTGATGTTCAACGCTACAGAACAAGAAATTCTCTCATCTTATCCCTCAATTTTGATGTAGACACAAAATGAGATTAGGGAATGTTTCAGGGGTTGACTAATTAGGCTAACAGTGTTAGCTTAACCTGACCACATTTGGTATGACTGAACGAGTAAAAGAAAAAAAAAGAAGAAGAGAGACTTACACTGATAGAAGAACCACTGCAATCAGGGTCCACTCGGGAGGCTTGTGACTAATGTTAACGTTGGTGAATCTGTCAAAAGGTGTGATCTCATTAATACGAGGAATAATTCAGAAACCATTGGTACAGCAGTGAGTCAAAGAGTGAAAATACATCCTATGACTTAAGCTATAAAATAAGCTATAGGATGTGAGTCATTGCAGTAAAATCTATAAGATGGGAAGCTGGAAATTACCGAAACCGGCAGACTTTAACACCTTTAATTAGTGTGGTGCCTTTGTGTGCCTGGTTCAGATTTAGTGGCCCCTCACAGCAACAGCAGAATTCCTGGAAGCTGCTTCAATCTAAGCGTGAAGTGCCCCTTCTGAGCCCACGCTAAATCATCTACAAAGTGTAAGCCACAACTTCCTGTTGACGCCACCTCCATGACCAATCACTATTCTAGGCCGTGTGAAGACTGAAATAATCTCACAGTTCATAGTTCCACTTATGGCTTTAATACATATGCATCTGATTATATCTTTGATGCATGGACTATCTGACTATATATCACAGCTTGCCATAAAGGAATTAAGGGTGTACTCAAAATTAATTACAAATAAGCACAAAATGGACAACAAAGGATGCAGCTCACCTGAAAGTCCTGACCAAGCTGTTGATGTCGTTGATAATCTCACTCATGGTTACACGCAGGGGCCCCACAATGTCTCTTAAGCTGGACAAGAAAACGAACAAACGCTTATGCCGAAAATGGAAGGAATATAGAGCGCAGACTGAAACGTCACCAGAGCACAACTAAAGCACAAAAGTTCTCTCATTTCCTAGAACTTCAAGCGTATGCTTTTCTACTGTTACTGTCTGTGAACTTCACAATGCTGAACCACTTCAACCACGAGTCTCTATTTAAAACATTTTTTTTTTTAAGACACAACACTTTCCTGTAATATCTAGTCTGTGATTGCGTAATGTCTAGATCTTGGTGGCACGCACTCGTTTTGAAGGACATACAGACCTTCTGCTGAGCTTCTCCACAACTATACGTTTCTGGATTACATGTGGTGCTTGAGAATCCACCAATGGCAGAACAGGACCCTTATTGCTGTCCTACAGAAACATACATTCATACAGGCCATAATAAAGCAGAGTAACTGGGAAAATTTCAGATGAGCTGGTGTCTCCAACGCATGTGTGCAGTGCCCCCAACAGGCCACTGTAAGTAACTGCATGTGTCAAATTTCTGAAACAAGCAAATATATCTCTTGGTACATGTTCATGAAGCCCACTGCTAAATTTTTGTATGGCAGAAAAAAATAATCTGATATTATTGATAATGATATTATGCAATATTATCAAGTACTTGGTGAAACGTGTTATAATTCATAAAAAAATACAATGTTACACAAAAAGATTTGTTGTAAGTGTGCTCAAAGAAGTCCTGGGCAGGACGAGTTTAGCTGTGTGGGACATGAAGGGAGCAGAACTGGTCACCTCTGAGTTTTTAGCCTCTTCCACAGAGTCTGGATCGACCTCCTCAGACAGAACACACGCTCCCTTGTAGAACTCCCGCACCCTGAGATCCAGCAGCTTCGCGTCTTTCCTCAGTGTGTGGTAATCGGGCGCTGCAGAACTGGGCCTGGCCTGACGTCCTCTGCACCGATTAGCCTTCTCTGAACCTCCCTCGAGATCTTCCAGGTCATCTTCATCCAACTCCTCCTCCTCCTCCTCAATGGGTAGTGTGGCATCAGTCTGAGAGGTGTATTCAGGTCCATAGAGGAACTTTAAAGTCTCCTCAGTTCTCCATTCCAGCAGAGTGCGCCTGAGAGCTTCTAGTAGGTCCTGCTTGACTGACAGAGGCTCTGCCTTTGCTCTCCTGTGGTTCTTCAGGAGGCTTTTGAGCTCAGTAGCTCCTCTCCTGCTCATGCCCACCTGGCAGATGTTTAGGCCAGTGTCAGGAGTGTCTCCGACATCCGTGTTCACATCGCTAACTTTTTGAGGTGCATCATTAACAGGGTCCTGTGGCGTGACCCCAGAGGAATGGGTATCTGACAGCACACACTGGTCTAAAAGCTCCCTGGTTTCCTCTACAGCATATTCCACTGGTGTGACTTTACTCTGCAAGGCTGGACAGTCTTGTGGGTCACCTTGTAGTGGCGAGGACAGCGAAGGTTCATTCTTTCCATTCTCAGGCCTCAGACATTGGGCCTGTGTGTCCTTCGTGTCACCTTCGAGCCACTGGTCCTTCTCATTCCCTCCATGATGCCTGGGCAGCTCTCCCCAGTGAACCCGCGTCCCCCGTCTGGCCACCACGCTGGACACAAAGTCCTCCTGCTCCTCCTCGCTCTCTCCGGCCAAGTCCCCGAGACGCTCCGCTGCTTCCGAGACGGGGTTCTCAACTTCTTCTGCTCTCACTGCTCTGTCCATCAGCGGCACCTCCAGCCCTGAGCTGCCTCTGAGCACAGAAGAACGGCAGCCAGTGAACTACAGTCTACCTTCCAACTGATGTTATAGGAATATAAAAAGAAAGAGCCGTACTCTTACCCATCTTCCTTCTTCATGAGTTTGACATCGGCAGGTCTATATAGAAAACAATATCACAACACTTCATTCTGGTACCAAACTGAGATAAAAAAAAAGATGTGTAGAAACACAGAGCAAGTACAGTGTAGTACCTCTCCTCTTTTCTCAGCCACAGTGGTGATTTTGATATCTGGACCTCAAAGAATTTTGAGGCTTTGTAGCAGGAATTGCTACAAAAACACTGAAACAGACACAGGAACACTATTTCAGGAAAGGAATAGGAAGAGAAATCAACCACAAATCGTGCGTCCAAGCACTTCGATACCTTACGTTCGGTGATGTCATAAACCTTGTTTGTCCTGGTGGAAATTTTATACTGTTGAGTAGGAACCTGTGATATTGGACATACAAATTATATTAAAGGGACCATAACGAGTGACATAATACAATACATATAATACTGCAAACATATGACCGCATTCAAAGATTTTTTCTCAATCATCGCTATACAGATCATAGCAATTTATTAGGCACATCTGTAATTTCATGGAACAGCAAAAATGGGACTTACACAGATCAGTTTGTTGGGGCATATAGGATACCCACAGAGTTTAACAATGGAGCGTTCTTCAACTGTATCTCTATAGTTGGCTGGAGTGATCAGTTGTGCCTAAAGCATAAACTTTCATTAGTCAGCAAGAAAGAGGCAACACCATAAAGGAGACCTGCTACAGGGCCTGTTTGTTTAAATGTGACCCTTATTAGAAGTCAGTTAGCCAAGTTAGCTAGCGGGCTTACGCAGTCAATAAGAAAATCCTCTGTCACATTATCGTCCAGCAACCGTTCCACAACTTGAAGAGCCCTCCTCTCCAATTCAAGTTTCTCCCTCAGGGTTTCTTTCAAAACCTCTCTCCTGTGAAAAGAGTTGCACCTTCTCAGGAACCAAATTAGAACAGGATACCTAATATTTTAATCCACAGACAACATATACTTTACATGACAAGGAGTTCTAGCTACTTGTAGATAAATAATGCTACTAGCTACAATTCCAAATAAGAAGGATAACCGTCATACCTCTTGGCCTCCTCTGCAGCTGACCTCGTGTGAGGTTGCCCACCTGTAACGCACATAAAACCAACATTGGTGACAGAAGATCTCATAGAGGGAAACTGGTTTGTTAATCAAAATCTGGGGAAGAAGTGTAATGGAGAGGAGTTTTAAGAATAAGGGAGATGGGCAGGTCTACAGGAAGAAGGAACAGAGATTTGAGAATGCTGACTGAGACATATGGAACGCCAGAAGTTGCTGTGTTGTGTGTTTGTGGATCTAGAGAAAGCTTATGGTCGAGGAGCTGTGGTATTGTATGAGGAACTCGGGAATGGCGGAGAACTGTGTGATAGTGGTATGAGGTTATAAGGATAGTGTGACAGTGGTGAGAAGAATGAAGATGGGCTTTAAGAGGAAGTGGGAATGCACCAAGGCATGAACCTCCATGGACCATGATCCAGCAAGATGAGGGGGAGCCTGGAGAGATGGAGGTCTGTGTCCGGAGAGATGGAGGTCTGTGTCCATGGAGAGATGGAGGTGTGTGTGTGGAGAGATGGAGGTGTGTGTGTGGAGAGATGGAGGTGTGTGTGTGGAGAGATGGAGGTGTGTGTGTGGAGAGATGGAGGTGTGTGTGTGGAGAGATGGAGGTGTGTGTGTGGAGAGATGGAGGTGTGTGTGTGGAGAGATGGAGGTGTGTGTGTGGAGAGATGGAGGTGTGTGTGTGTGTGTGTGGAGAGATGGAGGTGTGTGTGTGTGTGTGGAGAGATGGAGGTGTGTGTGTGTGTGTGGAGAGATGGAGGTGTGTGTGTGTGTGTGGAGAGATGGAGGTGTGTGTGTGTGTGTGGAGAGATGGAGGTGTGTGTGTGTGTGTGGAGAGATGGAGGTGTGTGTGTGTGTGTGGAGAGATGGAGGTGTGTGTGTGTGGAGAGATGGAGGTGTGTGTGTGTGGAGAGATGGAGGTGTGTGTGTGTGGAGAGATGGAGGTGTGTGTGTGTGGAGAGATGGAGGTGTGTGTGTGTGGAGAGATGGAGGTGTGTGTGTGTGGAGATGGAGTTGTGCGTGGGTGTCAGGGAAGTAAATTTAGCAGGAGTGAAACGGTGTACATATGTAAGAATGACAGATGGCGGCAGGAAAGGTTACACAGAAGTGATGAAAGTGGGTGAGTTTAAAATACTTGGGCGCGAGAGTACAGAGCAACGGAGAATGAGAGATATGCAGACTGGGTGGAGCGGATGGAGCGGAGTTGTTGTGCGTGATTTGTGATAGAAAGATACAAGCCAGAATGAAAGGGAAAGTCTACAAGACTGCTGTGATTCCCACTGGGAATAATGAGAACGGACAATATTAGGAAGCAGATGTCTGGCAGAGGAGAAGAGGAAGACCAACGACGAGGCTCACTGATGCAGTTAGAACTTTCACACACCACAACACAACACAAACACAAGTGATCTAACTGGTTAGGTACTGAAAATTGCTGGCATAGATAGCAAGCTAACGTTGGCTACACACCTTGCTGCGCATTGCCTTGTTCAAATGTTAAAATGAGTCAAATTATAATTTAAAAAGGAATTGTGTTCCTTTAAGATACCTTTCTTCTTGGTTTTAGATGCGCCGACCTGTCTCCTGTTCCTCGGTTCCATGCTTTCTTCTATCAAAACAATCCCGTCGTTTGTTTCCGCTTTCGTCATCGCGCTACGGCGAGCCGAATGTGGCACGTTTGGTCCAAAACGCGTTGAAAGAGGCGTGTAACTTACTGGTCTGGTTTTCCGCTCCACAGTAACGTTAGCGATCGCCAAAAGTACGTTGGTCTGTGTTAATCATGTAATCTCATAGCGTTATAGAAAAAGGCATTCATGAAAATATTACTGTTTGTATTTACGTTTGATGTTGAGCAGTTTGTTAGTTAGCCAAGCTGGCTAACTGGCTAGTCATGTAGATTAATTGTGCTAGCTAGCTGTCCAAAAAGTCCACGTTATCTCGCTGGATGAAATAATCCCAGTTTATATCGATTATATCATTTTAAAATCTAGCGCATTGCTGTAGATTCTGCAATATTTTTCGATTTTACATCAAGATATTTATTAAACAGCTTCGAGTTTAGCCTAATTGTATAGTTTCATTGTTAATGGGATGTTCAGTTGCTTCAAAAACGTGCTGAAATGATGTTTACAGTTCTGGTTTTATTTCTGTATCCATAAGCAAGCGATGCTGTGAACAAAGACCTGTCAATAAGACTGACATTCACAGACCTCTGATGCTCATTTCACAGATAATGCTGCAGAGGGCTATGTTTCAGACTAAAGCAGTTACTGACTTCACTTTGAATTTTCTTAGAATGATACTCAAATGATTCTCACAGGCAAAGAAGCCAGGAATGCATTAAGAATGGCACTGGAGCAGTTCAGCGATGTCGTCCAGAGATGTGTAAGTCAGAGGATCAGTATTGAGGCATAGACTAGATTGAGGGTAAACTAGATTCAAATGTGGCATCTCTTGCTCGTTTTTGCATTGATGATCTGTCTCTTGCTTCTATCTCTTCAGCAAAACATTCAGGATGGAAACTTCTCATCAGCTGACTTTGACCTGTTCCAGACTGCTGGGCGAACCTGCATAAAACAAGGAGACAGTGCTCAAGTTCTGAGTATTGTCATTGATGAGAAAAATAAGGTAAAGTGCTTGAAATTTGGAATGTGTTTAATACACAGTGATATAATGTATAAAATTATCACGAAGACCCGATTCAGAGAGCAGACTTTTTCTGTTTTGAAGAATATTATTAGGTGCATGGGATGGAACCTGTTAGAGCCTCTGGTGAAGGTGCTTCTGAAGAAAGAAGACAAGAATCTCCCTCACTGTCATGCCATCCTCACACACTTATTAGAGGTTTGCTCTGCCGCCATCTTACCTGTGATGAGTTGATAGACTATCGTTTATCCTCCACAATGGTCACACTGTTATGTATTTCTGCACCAGGTCTGTAGCCCCAAAGAGCTCCTGGTTGGCCTGCTGGAGCAGATTGAAGAGCCACATTCAGATTTCATTGCTGAGACCATCATCCTTCTACTCAAACCCTTGCAGTCAGGTGAACATACTGTGGTCTCTCTTCTCTAGTCTCTAGAACTCCTGTATGTACCTGTAGTCCAGTTTCCCAGAACTGGACTACACATACACACACACACACACGATAATTTGCAGGCTGCTATTTCATAAGTCTGAAGCCGACCTCTTAACCTAAAAGCTGTCAGTGGTGTCAGCAGTCCTTTGAATTTTGGCTTCAGTATTCATTTTAGAAACCAGCAGTACCCATGTGTCCATGATTTCGTGTCCGTATTGTACCACTGCACAGTGCTGCTGAAGCTGGGCAGGAAGAAGGCCTCCTCGGTGGGCATGGCCCTCTCCACCCTCCTCAGCCAGGTGGCCAAGCTTCCGGTGCCCCTGAGCAAAGAGCAGGAGGAGGACGACGTGTTCGGGCTGTGCCGCTGCTGCCTGGAGCTCCTGGGCTTCGTTAGGCCCTTCGTGGACGAGATCAAAGCCAACGCCAGGGGAGATCGCGGCCTGCCCCGTGAGAACGAACTCAGGGTGGAGATACTGAAATTGTAGGTTCCTGACACGGCGGTGGATCAGCTAAAGCCTAAGAGCTAAGAGCTATCTTATAGATTTATCTTATATAGATCTTATAGGTTTATAGAAATTAATTTTTGGTGTGTTGTTATAAACTGCTACAAATGGTTCTACTCCCTTTGCAGCTGTATGAAGAGTTTATGTGAGCCGCTTTTGGAGGTGCAGCTCAAAGATGCAGACACGTTAGAAAAGTCTCCTCTCAGGGATTTTGCCACAGGGATCCTGGTAAAAAAAAAAAAAAAAGAAGCTCATCTTGCCTCGGTCCTGTTTCTAGACGTTCTCAAGAACCATCTGAGCCACCATCTCATGCACCACCTTGTCTCTCCATCTCTAGGTCATTCTGAACGGTATCGGCGAGTCCCTCCCTGATTTGCTGGGCCGCAGCATTTTACGGAAAAGAGAGGTGCCTGGCTTCCTCGAAGAGGAGGTTCGGTATCCTAAAGAGTCCCTGGCCAGTATGGCCCATCTGCTCTTTGTACAACACATCGCCATGGACATCTTCCCTGCAGTTCTGAGGTACTTTCAAAATGACACCCAGGAGATACAGCAGGATGTTCCTCTGATCTGTGGCCTCATTTGAGTTTCAATGTTTTGTGCTTTTTTCTTAAATTTCAGCCCTGTTTTTGTCATGCAGTGCAACATGGAATACATTGAGGTTTTGCTAAGCAGGTGTGTGTTTCGTTCAAGTTCTGATCATAATCACCTTTGTTTTTATTGGAGCTTGTTTTATTGATTTTTGTTTTTGTTTGGCTGACACTAAATTCAGTTTCACTGTCACAGAACCGAAGAATCACGATTGCAGAAAGGGCTGGTAAGAAGAACAACACTGCAAAATACAGTAGACACACCAAGATATTAAAATAGGATTCATCATGAATTTGTTTTGGTTTTGAAGTTTCCATATGATCAATGAAAATTTGTCTGCACAGGAACTGTATGAGAAAACTCTGGTGAGAATTGAGAACAACAGTCTACCAGTTGACCTCTTGGATTTAAAAACATTTTTTACTGTTCCAGAGGTAATGGAGGCACCATGTTGAGTTTCTAATGTCTTTTGTCCTTTTTTGATGTTTGAATCAAGTAATTTTTTGTGTGTGTAATTGCTTGTGTGTGTGTTTGTGTTTCCTTTCAGCATGTCATAAAAGTGATGACATTATCTCCAGTTCAGAATCTGGTAAATCAAACACTTTTCAATTACAATATCTGCAAAATCAAACCCTATATGTTTTAGTAATTGTCTATTTAAAGGTCTCTAATTATTCAAATAGTTATGAAATCGTGTACCAATTGTATACAAAAAATCTTATGTAATTTATGAATGCTTGTGTTAACAGTTGCAGACATAATACTGTGACATGTTGATTGCATGCCTGCAGTTGTTAACATAAACCCTCAAAGAGCTCAAAGAGGTCTGGATTTATTCACAGAGAACTAAAGGACTGTCAGTTTTCCAGCTGAGCATTGACAAACTGAACATGGAGGCTAAATACAAGTTTTTCAGGTAAGAAGTTCCAAGAAGCGAACCCCCACTTTTTCTGTAACGCAAACGATTAAATTTAACTGAATTGTACAGCCATTTTGTACATATCAAAACTTCTAAATGATAATGTGACCATGTATTGTAGTGAAGGAGTTCAGGTGTAATTCCGCTGGTGCAACATCAGAACTGTTGTTTGCTCATTTCAGATGCATGCTCAAAACAAGTGGCCATGCTGGAGTGGAGGGATACATCATTAAGAACATCAAAAACCAGATCGACTTCACCATGAAGGTATATTGTGAGAGATGATGTTAACGTGTCCACCAGTTTGAGTGACGTGTTGAGCGTGGACGTCGTTCCTGTGCTCTTCTCCCTAGCCAGGTAACGGGAACGAGTGGTTCCTGGGTAAACATCTGCTTCCTTTGCTGCGGCAAGTCCTGAGTCTTCCTCAAGGACCGGAAACCGACCTCTTGCGCTATTTAGATAGGTGACGAAATGCTCCCCCGAAATGCCATGTGCTAAAATGGACTCGCCACTATTAGCCTTTGTTTTATGTCAGAGTTTTTCAGAAAGCATTTTAAATGAACATAAAATGGATCTGTACCACTGTAGGATCATGGAATCGCTGAATCTTCTGCGGTACCTGCTGATCAGAGACAAAGAATGGGAGAATGAGGTTAGGTTACTCTTCTGCAACACTTCAATGCTCTTCTGATGCACTACATTTCCCAGAGTTCCGATGGTCTTGATAGTTTGACCCATCTCCTCAGACAGGGATATGGACTGAGCTGTACAAGATAGAAGATAACTACCTGAAGCCCCTACGGACGGGCTTGAACATGTCCAGAGCGCATTATGAGGCAGAGTTGAAGAGGACTAAGGAGCATAAGGACAACCCAACTGGTGAGTTTCAGTGTCAAATCGGAGCTTGAATCAGTGCCATTTATATTTTGTGCCTTCATGCAGGATTTAGTAGCACATGCAGGTAGCATTTTATGTATTTTGTGAAAGTGTGAAATCTTTCACTAGATCCACAGAGATACTTTAAAAACAAGTAAAAAAACTGATAATTGAATATCAATTTAATATCATACACCTTGCATAATTTTGAGCTTATCTCAAAATAAGTCATGACTTGTGCTTTTTGCAGAATCTAAATCACCAGTCTGTACAATTTCAGTGGACAATGAGAAAATACCCAACATGACCCCTGAAATGCAGACCCAGGTAATGCTTTGGCCACGTTGACGTACAGCCTGTTCAAATCTCACCAACCTTAAACAGTGAGGGTATGAATGATGTCTCTCTCCCTCCAGGTGCTGCGTTCTGCCCTCTTCACGTTTGATTTGATCGAGAGCGTCCTGGCGAGAATCGAGGAGGTGGCCGAGACCAAAGGCAGGCTCTAGAGGTCGGACCGTTCGGCACAAGGACCATTACAACTCTCCGCTTTGTTCAACAAAATGCCACGGTCCCAACCCTACAACTGTAATGGGAAGCCATCCAATAAGGATTAAAACGGCTCTTGATTTAGATCTACCACCTAAAATCTTTTGAAAGGCCTTCACTTCCTTTCAGAAGCTTTTATAGTAGATGTGTGTGTATTTAAGATCACCAAAACATTTGGAACTAGAATATTAGGTAGGTCGTAGGTAGCCACCTGCATTGTCACAAACTCCCAGTGTCTTTCAGTCTAACCTCTTCTGGCATCTAACATCTGGCAATTATACTCTCAGATCCAAACACAACCTAGACAGTTCTTTAATTCCTTCAATAAACATTTATGTAATTCAAGTATTTTTATAGAACATAGTATTTGCAAATGAAAGATGTAAATATCTAGAATCCTTAGAATTTCAAAGATGGAACTGGAATAAGCAGTAAGGAGAAATACAACTGGCAAGGGAACAAATAAACCTTACTGGATAAGACAAAGCATAGTATGAACACATGCGGAAAAAAAATACCAGTGTGGGATCACACTCCAAATATATATAAAAATACATTCTTCAAGAATGTGCATTTGTGAAAGAAGCTCAACTGTAAATATTTGCACCGAGGAATTGAATAAAAATCTCATTTTACAAAGCCAGACCGACCATTATTTTATTTAATTAACTTCTCATCCCTATTCTTTTGCAAAGGGCAAAACACTGAACATGTTCAGGACGTTTGTGTAAATCCAATGTGGCACAGTTCATGAACTTTAGTTTGTGCTGTAGGATTTTCACTTGGCAATCTAGGCAATGTGTCAAATACTTGAGCAATTCCCACAGTTATATCTGAGGACTATTGCTTTATTCAGGAATCAGAAAAAATAAATACACCATTACATTAATGCACTTCATATGTTCCATTTCACATATGAAACAAAAATAACCCCAACTCATTGGGTCAGCCAAGTTGGTTGGAGGGGAGTGAATACAGCATTTCAAACCTGTCCCCCCCGCCCCCCAGGACAGACGTTGGTCCCTGCACGTTCACTCATCACTGAGGTCTTTAAAGACCGGATGCTGCAGAGCCTCATCAGCAGTTATCCTCGTTTCTGGGTTCAGATCCAGAAGTTTGTCCAACAGGTCATACATATCATCAGGGACACTGTCCCACCCCCTGTCCTGCAACCGTCCCGTGCTTTTGCTAGTGTCCGTGCGAGACTGGCTGCTCTGTGTCGCAGCAGGGTCGGTGAGGTCCTGTTTGGCATCTGCGGGATGTCGGGAGGCCCGGAACTCGGCCGGAAGCGAGTCCTCTCCGCAGGGGCGGACGCCTCGGAGTGTCTCGCAGAGAATCCTCAAGTCCAGCCGGGGTAGCTCGCGACTGCACATCACAGCCTTGCCTGCGTCCCCACAACATTTGGATACATTTTAGCGGACAAACATGAAAACGGGCAGCCGAGGTTCAACCTACGGTAGCGGCGCACATACCGAACTTTCCCGCCGCCTGCATCGTTTCTCTCGAACCACGAATGGTCATGATTTGAGTTAAGGCCACCAGATCGTCGCTGGCTTTGAAGAAGGGATACCTGCCGCTCAGAAGCGAGAGCAGAATGACACCCGCTGACCACATGTCGATGGCTGTGGCGAGGAACAGAAAACAAGAACGCTAAATCGTTTCTGCAACTCCCATCACAAACCAGCTCTCATGTTATATTATGACAGACATGGGACGGGGACGACATCATACCTGTTCCTTGATTGGGGCACTTGGTCAGAACTTCAGGAGCTCTGAAGCCTGGGGTGCCAGCTCTTGGAGCCACCTGCTGTTTCCTGTAAAACACATTCCAGAGTCAAGTCCCACACTGCTTATAATTCAAATGTAAAAAGCAAGATTCCTGTCATTATGAACGTATTATTTACTTAAAGTTGACAGAGAGGGGCGGTATTCTGCATGGTCTTACCTGGACAGGCAGATGTTACAGATCCGGTCAGACATGTAGCAGTTGCAGGTCAGAGGAGGGTTAAGTGCTGCGCTTTTCGGCTTCTGACTCGCCGCTGGGCCTCTCGAGGGAACAGCACGGCGTTTAGTGGATGCAAGCTTGCGCGCACTTATGTCATCTGCCTTTGACGGTTTTACCAGGTGTCCCTGAAATTGAAATCAGTTCGAATTAATCAGTTCCCACATTTTTTAAACCTGTGTGGGGATTCAAACATATAAAATGGATCCTGACCTCGATTTTATCCGAGGGATTTTTAGCATGATTTATGCTGTTGAGGTTTCTCTCCCCAAATACAGAACGAGACGTCTTGGAAAGTCCCAGAAGCTCCTAAAAAATAAACAAAAGAGCAATATGCAGAGATGTACAGGGATAAAGGCTGCCCCCAGACAGACAGACAGATATAGACATGTGATGAAGTGCTCCTCCACACCGACACCTATGCCCACTAGGGTTGAATGTGTGAGAAACTCATGCCAGGAGGTGCAGACACCTTATTGTGCTTTGTGCATGGCTTTTTCACTGCAGCTTTTGTGGATGAATGGGGTACCGGACTCCTCTTGTTAGGTGGTAATGGTACTTGTGCCTGTTTCCCCTGCGAGTCCTCACATTTCCCCGCAGACCCACCACCAGCTCTGTGAGCCTTAGCTTTCACCACCTTTAGCAGCTGGATCTGGGTGTCGGGAGTCCCCTGCGCAAGCCCAAAATCCACCAGTGCATACCTGGGCAGATGGGATGGAATCGGAAACCCTTGTTGTAATATGAATTCCAATGTAGATTAAATGGTAGTAGATAGCAGTTTATTAACATGCAACTGTGGCAACTCTGACACTGAATCAGACACGTACTTATTTTCACGCCTGTTGTACAGAAAATTTGTTGGTTTGATGTCACGGTGGATAATCCCAAACTTGTGTATGTGCTTCAAGGCTTTGAGTAAATGGTAAATGTACTGCCGCACTTCCTCATAACTCAGTGTGCCGACAATATCCTAGAGAAAATGAGATCTTGGATTATGTCACATGTGCCAAGTTAAGACAAGCATCGACTGGGATTAAAGTTGCAGCAAGAATTCTGCACTACTTACCACAAAGGCTTGGTGTTCTACATAGGGCATGACAATCACCACATGGTGGTCTTTCCTAAAGCAATAAGTGACTCCCATCACATTTTCTTTCCCACTGCAGGAGAGACGGCAACATTAAGCCACTTAAGCTGATGTAATCAAAGTTTTTTAAATTGAACCAGCTTTTTATTAGATCCTGCTACCATGCAAGACACACTCACCCAGCAACTGTAAGACACTGCAATTCTGCCGCTATCCGCACTGGGTGGCTTGTAGGAATAAGATGTTTAAGGGCAAACTTCTCTCTCTCACCACTGGTGATCTGGGCTTCTCCAAGGTAAACTGAACTGAAAGTACCTGCACGTGTAAAGCGTGATGTGTAAACAGTGCACACAGTCCATACAGATTAAAACAACATTTAAGATTCATGAGAATGATCAACAATACAAATTAATATGCTAAATAAAAAAGACGAATGCTACCAATGAGCCACAATGAATTCAACATTTGTTTTCAATGAAGAAAACATTTCATCCAAACCTTCTCCAATTTTGTCAGTAATTCTGAAAACTCGAGACAGTTGTGGCACAACTTCATACAGATATTCAATGTCCATCTGAACGTCTCCTGGACGAAAACACACGAAATGAGCAACTATTTGACATACATATAAATGCAACTTAACATTTGACAGCTTAAGCAGGTAACAGGTGCGTTTCTCAGTTATTGTATCACCATAAAACTCACGGGGAACTTTCCGTGTAACTGTACTGTGCTCCTTCTCTCGTGTGCCATGTTCAAGACCTTTCACACTGCTGGTTTGACACGGTGCGGCTTCCATTCCCCGTTAACGGTGCGTGAGTCCGTAATTTAACGTATTCCGCCTGTAAACACTGAAATTAGCAAAAAAATATATATATAATACATTATATATAAATAAATAACATTTAAAATAATATAACAGGAGTCACTCTGTGGGAAAGACAAGAGGGGGAAGTCGAGCTAACTAACTACAGCCTTGGCAACAATAATAGCTAGCTAGCCAAGTTTGCTAACTAGATAAATTGATAAGTTACCTCTTAAAAGTGGCAGAAATACTCAAACAGACATAATCCCAAAACGATATGGCTAGAAAAACGTGTGTAAAAGTAATTATACTATCTTAGCAATTGGTAAAGTAAACAGTTTACCTTTATAACGGACAACACTTCCGTACGGCTGGCTAGTTGGTCTAAAAACTCGCGCGCAAACAAAGGTCACGTGAGCGTAAATGACGTGGTCGTGAATTTTTTTCAAATGAAAAGTGGTTTGTTTATTGCAGTTGACGGTGTGTCGATATAAATATTCAATATATTCTTATATTCTTAAATAATGTAAGAATTGTGACTGTAGTATGTTTATTTTCGTATTGTGTGTATGAAAATTTCATCTTAGACCACTGAGCAAAGTTTTATAGCAAACACTTTTAATATGACATTTCCACTCGTTGTTGTCAAGGTGTAAATATGATTCCGCTTCCCTACACCTTTAATACCAGTTGTCCAAAGAAACATCTGCGGTTATGATTATGAAGTTTATTGAGTTGTTTTAGGACGGATGTGGGGCAGAACTGATACTGATTTTTGGAAATATATATTTTTGTGAAACAGTACTAGTGTTTTATATTTAAACGTCAGCGTGCTAGATAGCTGGCTTATTTATCTAGCTACATCCCCGTCCACACTAACGTAAGCTGCTATCTAGCTACAAGGAAGTAGACAAAAAAATATATATATTTAAAAATGGACAAGTTTGTTGTGCGCATTTCAAAGGAAGATCAGGCGAAAAATGGACCAAAGCATCAAGAGAGAATATATCGCCAGGTGACACTGGAGTCTTTGAAGGTAAGCGCTGTAGCCCAGTTAGCTGTAACCCAGTTAGCTGCTCCCTTGCTTGGCTTGGTGGTTGGGTGAACTGTACTGTACTTTCTCAGAGAGTAGTGGTGATCGAGGACATTGAAAGGTTCAAGTCCATTCTTGAATTGCCCGGGCAGTCCAAAGAGAACATGTTGATGGCACTGACAGAGCTTGACAAGAAAGTGCCTTCGCAGGAAGTACTAAAGTCGACCAAAATTGGTAAGAACTTAAACAAACCAGTGCATAATGCAAACAGAACATGTACGTTAACAGATTAAAAACACCATTTAAACATAATCACGTTCCTTTAGGCCACACGGTTAACAAGCTGCGGAAAGAGCATCCAGACCCTGAAGTGAAGTCTTTAGCAAGGGAGGTCTACAGACACTGGAGAACATTCATCGAGGAGAATGCAAACAAACCATCAATAGAGGTTCGCTGTGATAAACAGACCGAGGGACTCAGGAGCAATGCGATAAAACTCATCTCTGACAGCATTGGATTGGAGGTACTTTTGACATCATTTCTATAATCATTATATATGGTGTATAAAAGGACAGTCATCTGATTTTTAAGATCTTAGATATTGTTCCTACCTGAGTAGTATTCTAATACACATGAAGACTATAAACTGATTTAAAAATGTATTGTTATTTCCCCCCCTCATTGATTCTCCAGGGTGACCATGGACTGGTTGAAAACATAGAGAGAGAGGTGTTTCACCAATGCTCCCGGCTTGTTAGTGGAGCATACCGAAGGACTGTGAGAGCTATTGTTTTTGCTTTCAAACACAAGCCCCATGTGAAAGCCCAGGTTAAAGATGGTAAAATGCCTGTGAACATATTTGTAAGCAGTCACAAAAAGAAGAAGTAAGACCGGCAGAACGAACTGAACACTGCAACAAATTTTAATATTCACTGGTGATGAATCTGGATTTCAACAGAATTATTTATTTGATTTTTATTTATTTTTTTTTTTTTTTGAGTTTCACTTTTTATAAAATATTTTTATATATTTTTTTATTAATACTTTTTAACAGTAATATCTTAATATTACAGTACATAAAATCATCAAACAGACCATTTGATCTTCATAGGGCTGGATTATGATTGTCCATATCACTCACTATGACGTCTAACTTTTCCTTATGTATACAAAAAAACAGAACAAAACTAAATCTACTGTAATTGTACAATGTTCATTCTTTTGGTCCCATCTGCTGTTAAATAAAGACAAAAAAAAGTTGATTGGCCAGCAGTTGAGTGTCCAGTATCTAAAGAAGAACCAGCCACACAATGGCAATCAGCATGAGAATAACAGCCAGCACGCACACGCTGATGAAGACGATGTCGCTGGGCTCGTGAGGCTCCGCCTCCACGGTCTTGGCGTTCCCCTGACTGCTGGCGGCCAGCGCGAGGCGAGCGGCTTCGTTCAGCTGGATGCGCTCTTCCTCCGAGATGATGTTGATCATGGCCACCTTCCTTTGGGCGTCGCACAGCACCTCGTACTCCTGAACGTGCTGCTGTTTTCCGTCGGAGAAGTCGATGTAGAGCGCGTTCACCAGCATCGTGATGTTGCGCCGTTTCTGCGGGAAGTGCAAACGAAGTTTACGCGCAACACAACGACTGAACAGCAGCGGAGAACGCAGGACTGCAAAGTGCCGACGACCAACACAGCAGTGCGAGAAGAGCCGAGAAGAAGCAGGATGTACAGTAATTACAATAAATACACAGAATATTAAGGACAGTGACGCACTGAGTATACTAGCAAGTAAGAGTATCGGAACGTATGTTTCATGGCCGACACGTGTGGACTGCACGATCTGCACAAGAACTACACCTGACCAACTGTTCCACAGTTGACAAAGCGAGCCAGTATCTTGTATGTTGTGGCCGTCATCTGGGCCGAGCAGGACGGATTTCCCAGATACACACTGTCCCGATCCAGCTGGGGCAAAGACTGCTGGGGGATCTGAATTTGAAACTCCGTTCTGGTGCAGCTTACATTGACTGGGACAACTGGGACACAACACAGAAAGGCACTGTGATAATAGAATAATGTATGTAAATGCTACTACCTGAGAAAACTTGCATATGGTTTTAAGCTACAAATTTCAGAGAGGGGTTTGCTTGAACACTAAAGTTTGGATAGAGCTCATACTGAAGAAGCCCCACTTCCTCACCACTATCTCTAAGGAAGTGCGACCTCCTCCAGTGTGGCCACCTTCTGCTCAACAGTTACATTCATTCTCTAAGACGCTTGAATGGTAGCATTCTGTAAACACCCCACCTCCTGTGTAGGAAGCGACAAAGCCCTTAAAAGCCGAGTTCCGATCCGTTCTAAGGACGACTAACAGCTTATTTGTCTTCGAAGTCAAAAAAGGGGGCTGTTCTGTTCCACACCAGGATCCCAGCAAGGGGTCTGTCTCACTGTCTCCGTCGTAGACAGCTACGGAGTCATAATCACACGCATCAGTCAGGCTGTTCTGGTCTTCCAGGTCTATGATGGGGAAGAAGAGCTTGACCCTGTACCCAGGCTCCAGGGCAACGGTCCAGTGGCAGTTGATGTTGTTTGGGTAGATGTTTGGATAATTTGGGCTGGTGAAGTTCCCAAAGATACCTTTAAGCACTTGCTGACACTCACCTTACAAAAATAAAGAAAACACATTTTTCCAAACTCTTAACAAGTAGGTGTGATTAAAGATCTTTTTGGGCAGCGTATGATCTCACCTGAGTAGTAATGGGCTCTAAAGCCTCTTCCTCCGATGTTGAAGTCTGACTTAAAAACAACCAGTAACTGATTTGACGATGTTACTGTGTTGGGAGGCCGGTCGTTGCCACAGTAATTCCCAAGGAGACGATGCTTAACGGTGGGCCCGTCAAATAGAGCAATGTAATCGAAATTGCATCCTTCATTATTCTCCAACTGGAAGTCCAGGAAGACCAGGCTGACCACACTGCGGTTGGACACGTGCACGGTCCACAAACAGTCAGCATTGTTGCTGTACTCGAGTGGGTATCCTGGGCTAGATATTACCCCCGAGAGGCCTGTCAAGACTCCCCCACACATGTCTGCCCGAGAGACAAAAAGAAAGGTATTGGTACAGTCCACTGTGCCATAGATAGATCCCCATAGATCCCCAACAGACCTCCTCTCCATCACAGACAAATACAGTAGGAGGTGCACGAGACATAAACTAATCATCTGCAACCACATTGCTGCGATTGAACATCCATTTATTAGGTCAAAAACCTGCAGCATCTTCCAGTACTTTTTTTATGTGGACTGGCTTTAGTCTTGTTGTCAGAACCAAAAACCATGGTGGGCATCAAGCCATTTTGTGTCTTACTCTTTGTGAACTCTTCCTCATGAATGGATGTGTGTGTGTTCTTGGCCAAATGCTGATCGTTTGGTTTATTGTTTTTTGAAGAGTGTGTGTGATGCATGTTCTGCTTACTTGTGTGTGTGATTTGCTTTCTTGTTCCACCTATACCCTTCTGCTCAAAACCTACTGAGGCCCTTTAATCTGTAAAGAAGAATACAACATCACCTTTCCTGTATCCCACAGAGAAACCCCTGTGGGCAACATGGCGGTCGGAATGGAAGATGATTGACATGATGTTCCAGGAGGAGCTGAACTGGGGTGGGGACTCGTCTCCACAGAACTTCCCCAGCAGGTTGCCCTCGTCTTCCGAGATGCCGTTGTAGATTTTGATGTAGTCGTAAGCACAGTTCGCATGATATTCCAGCTCAAAGTGATAGAACGTTAGCAGCACAGAGGAGCCCTCTGAGACCACTATCTGCCAGACACATTCGATGTTATATGGGTACAGGCCTGGGAAATTAGGGCTTGATATGTTGCCACTGGTCGCAGAGAGAATTCCTCCACATTTAACACCTAAATGAAAATGCAGGTATTGGGACACATGGGTAATAGTTCTCAATAGCTATATCATTTATTTTTAATCAGTTATAAAGCAAATGGTCACTAAAGGGAATCATGACAACATTCATTTACAATAAACAGACTTGTGATACTATAATACTTCAGTGACTTTCCTTTATGCACTTACCTTTCCTGGATGCGGCTTTGCCAAAAACACACAACAGATTAAGGTAAATAGCAATCCTTAAACCCATGTTGTGACACTCGTTTCAGTCTGTGTCAGACTTCATGCACCGCGGACAAGGCGCAAGTGAGAGAGAACAGGAATTATGTCAAAGCTGTGAAAGGAAGCGGCAGGTAACGGCAGACGTAACACGACACTTCCAACTCCATTCGCAGAATGAATGTGTAATCTGATAGGCAGGTCACCCCTCACCTTCGGCTCTACATTTTAATGAGCGCTATCAAATACACAAGGGTGGCTTGTCATGACACTGTTTTGAGAGTCGACATGAAATGTTAATGCCCATTCCATATACATATGCTTCCCTTTTATGGGACTGACAGGAGTAAGGTAAAGAAACACGCGGATGACAGAATGAACTAGCCTTTTGTCAGCATCACTATTTACTCGACTAACAATATCAAAGTGTAGACATTTATCTTGAGGTACATGTTATAAACGACAGCTTGCTGTAAAGCACTTATGCTGTAAAGCACTGTCACTGTACTCGGTTGGGTGTCTGAGACGGAAATTACTCTCAAGAGAAGTCCTGTCACGATGCCTACAAATTCTGCCAGGTATCTGTGAGGTATGGGTGCCCAAAGTTAAAGAGTTAAAGTGTGATGACATTTTTGTTCATTTAGATTACAACGGTTGTTGACTTTATTAGTTCAATTTTCAGTTCGCAATATCAAATTATGCATATCTTGCTCCTCGTGGATAATTAGTGAAAACCCCTTTAAAATGTCTAACAGTGGCGCTCAAACATAAGTTGTGGTACTCGCATTATTCATGACCGGTTATGACCAGAAGGTGGCAGTAAGAATCAAGATATGTGACGTATTTGAAACTATAGTCTTCGAAGAAGAAACGTACCCACACGTCTTTGCGTGCAAACATGGCTGCGTCCTAAAGGAACATGATAAAACTGTCACAACGAGCTCTAGACAACAGATTATACTTATAAAAACCTACTGTCTCAGCCTTTCGAAATTTCTAACATTTAATTTGAAAAATGTTTAACGCATCTCTGTATAGTTTAGGGTTATCTGGTTCAATGATTCCAAAACAGTGTGCATTGAAGGAGGTTAGGTTTGTCCTCTCTCTGCTGCGAGAGAAGTCACATCGATGCTTCTCCACAAGTTCTTGCTCATCTGGGAAAACTATTCCAAGAAAAGCGCCCCGAGATGTACCTGAGATCTCAGGACTGGAACGGATTACTTATGCCGAAAGAATGCACTACGTACCCGGCTTAGCAAAGCCGATATTCCCTGACTGGGACCGGGGATGGAAGGACCCCAAACAGTATCGCTCTCCCAAACACGAAGAGATGCCTCTGTACAAAGAGAAGCCGTGTTATATATTTAATCAGAGAACAAACGCGCTGGAAGGTAGCTGTCTAGTTATTTTACGTCTGATTCGTGTATTGTGTTACTGTAAAGAATGACAATAAATACAGCTAATGATCTCTCTTCAGGTGTGAGACAAGCTTTGTGGCTTACAAAGTCCAAAGTCATTCAGGAGTTTCCTGCCCAGCTCCTGTCATTAGTGGAGGATCCGGTAAATCAGCTCGAGAATCAGGACGAGAGAGTCCAGAATGCCATCAGCCACGCCAGACTCTGGGACACGACAGAAAATCGGCCTTCCCGAGAGAGATTCTGGTGTGTACCTACCATACTTATCTGTCTAAAGTAATGCATTCATTACAGTAACACAACACTTTCTTCTGCAGATGATAAACTGATTGCAGCCCACAACGTCTAAGCTGCATCACATGTGGAAGTTCTTACTCCTTGTCAGCTCTGATGGGAAGAACCTAACAGAACTTGCATGCAGGTTTTAGTAAATGGCATTTTAGTAGCAGAGTAAACCCGGAAACCATCAAACTGTCAAAGTGTTATGTTTAATGTGATCTTAGAAGCTCACTGTTTTGATACTAGATGCGATTTAAGTAGGCACGCTTGAAACTGCAAAAAAAAAATCTTAAATCTTTCAAAACGTGATTCAGCAAAGCTTCTTCATCGCGGAAGTGACATCAGTGCATGTGCTATAGTGAAATTTAGCAACATTTTTGCCACAATACAGAGGCTTTCAGTCCCATATTGTCCCACACTGGCCACTGTCCTCTTGGCCAGTGCTTCATAATTGGCTCAGTACCTTGAGCATGGAGGGTGGCATTTGGCCTGGTGCTGTTGTGACAGGGTGTTGAATTTAATGACCGTCATTAAACCCGGAGCAGTCTGCCTGATGGGCAGGGGGCCGTACCGAAAAGCCTTTATTAATTAATCCTGTCCCTGGGAGGCCTGCCATTCATGGGAGCCTCTTCGCCAAGGCTTTGATAGGCCGCGCCCCTCCCCCCGCCCCTCTGGAGAACTGCCCTTTGGAGGCCTTTTGATCTTCCCGCCTCGGCTGGTCTTGTACCGGTTTCTCTCTGAGCCGTGGCCCCGCGCGACACCGAACCCGTAAAGGCCAGGTCTTGAGCCGAAAAACCAGCTGTCATTTCCCCAGGGTCTTCATTATGTGCAAATTGCACGAAGTACAAAAGCCGACGGATTTCGCCGCGGGCACGCTGGTTCGGACGGGCTAGCGGTCGGTTTCACGAGGCGAAGCGGTTGCTCGCGTTGCCTGCGCTGGGGGCCTCTGGCTGCTCTCTCATCCAGGACTCCTTGTTTCCTCTGCAGCCCAACGCTCATGCACAATCTGATCCACCTGTGTAGAGGTCTGCATGGCGCTCATCCTGCCCTGACCAAGAGGATGCTGGCAAACAAATACAGCCTCTCGGCCAGCTGGACCAGAGGTGGGTGGGCCCATGCTGTGGCTTGGAAAATGTGCTTTTTTGGTTCATGTCTAATAGCTCTTATTATTGATTAATGATACAGTACCAGTTTGTGCTCTTGGCATGCACCTTTCAAATTACAAGAGTAAGGAAACGCCAGACCACACACTAGACAATTAGGAGCAATTATACCAACAAAACTAAAAGATCTGTGCCTCTGTCTCTCTGATACACGCTTGAAGAGGACTTCATTAAGAATTGGTCTCCTTTGAATCAGGTGAGGATCTGTTCCAGATCCGAGGCCAAAACGGCCTCTTGCTGAGCAGCGCCGCCCCACTCCCGGTGCTGGCCGGACAGGAGGAGGTGGAGGCCACGGCCCAGTACGTCCTGGAGACCTTCTACCCTACCCCATCTCCCCCACCATTGATCTGCAGAGGTCCCACATCTACGAGCAGAAGAACCACACTGGCAAGTTGTCCTGCGTTTCCCTGGGCTTGGCGATGTCAAACCCCATTCATCAAAACCTTCAGTGTCCTGCTGCTCCCATAATGATCAGCTAAATGAAATCTGTCATGAGTAGAACTGGGTGTTTTATAGCAGAAAACGCATTAAATTAAGGGATCCAATGATCCTTCAGTGCTGGATTTTGAGACTTCCTACCTTAGAATAACAATATATTCTAACTAAAATAAAAGGTATATGAGTGTAATATGGGGATATAGCATATTATTATATGTGTATCTGTATAGAGCAGTTCTCATGTACAGCAGACAGATCAGTTGTTCTCAGAAGCTCTAAAGATCATCGCTGCCACGTGTAATGCATGGTGAAAGCAACATGTATGTCTTTTGTGCAGGGTTCAGAGAGGACTACCCTTACCCTCATGCACACACCCTGTTCATAAAGGAGGCTGGCGACACCCCTAAGCTTCGGGAAGACCAGCTCCGGGCCAAGATGATCATGTTTGCCTTTGGGAACGCACTGGCTCGTGCTTATGCCCTTTATGGAGTAAGATCCTGCATCTCCAGACGAGATGGATTCCTGCTTAGTATAGCATGGTTATGGCATCGCATGGATCGTTAAGGATTAACTTGACCCAAATATGCTAATGTTGCTAGCAACAGAAAACCAGTAAATGCCATTTCAACTTATGCAAATGAAACCTGCCGACTTGCCCAATAGCTTTTAAGCATTGTAAGCTCATTTGCATTTTTGGGCGGAGTATCTCCAAGTAGTCGCATTGAATAGCCCAGTGCAGTTCTGAATGCTGTCGTTTGCTTCTTCTAGAATGAGCCCAAGGATCTGGAGAAGCCCATCGTGGTGCAGAGCGTCGGCACCAACGGCCGTGTCTTCCAGTTTGTGATTTTCCAGCTCAACACAACGGCCCTCGAGTCGGACAGCGGCGTGAAGAATCTCGTCTGGGTGGACGCCGACCAGGCGCTGTACGACTTCGTAAAGGTCCGCCCCCTCATCAAGAAGAAGGAGGTTCAGGTAGGTACTATAGTACATTTACGTCTTGTTCCATTCTAATGTAGCGAGTGTGATTGGGTTTGGGAGGAGGCCGGTCACGTTTTCCCCTTGTTCTTTAGGTTCCCGCTGGTTTGTCAGGATATCAGCCTGACACCTTCAGCAAATTCCTGGCACTCTACCTCAACGGAGCAGCATGAACGTCCCAAAACCAAGATCAACGTTGCCAGTTTCATGATTTAATATGTTACGCGAGTCAAAAATAAAGTCTAAAATCCCCAGTCTGTCTTGGCTGTGTCTGCAGTGATACTAGAACACATGGTAATGACCGGTAATGCACTAAACACCAAAATACATTTGTGTATATGTTTATTTTGAGAGAAAAAGACACAGAAAATAAGAGTTGCATTTATTATCTGTTTTATAAGGACAGCAAAATAATTTAATCAGTAAAATTTCACCAGCCATTCTTATTTTTGTTTAGCTTTGTTTCAGATGAACAATGTAAACAATATACATTCTGATGGCAGAAAAATATAATACAGCCAGCATTACAGGTCCAGGGTGTATTTATGAGCACAATAACAAGTTCTGGGGGGGTGGGGGCGGGAAATCAGGGACATGAACAAACATATCAAAATAGATTAAATTTAATAATCTGTAGTCCTCTCATTATCTGGTGCACCTTAAAAAAAATGCAATCGCCAAAATATAAAAGCAGATAACTTGCAACAAAAAATTTCAATCTCCTGAGAAGACGATATTTGGACATAAACGGTTTTGGGATTAAAACGAAAAAGAAAAACTTGTGAAACTGTATGTAAGAACACGATTCGCCTGTTGGTGGACTTCCTGCATGGAGTTTATTACAATTATCCCAAAGTTTGTCAAATGCAGCTGCAATTTCACATTCCAGTTGATTGGATCTTCCAGATGTCAATCACGGCTGCTGCTGGGCCTTCATTAAAGTGGTGCAAAAAGTACAGGAAGCTGACCAAAAGCTTCAATCTGTACTGCCACCGGCCAGTGGAGGTCAGTACCCGCCTTCAATTATTAGCACACCGCTACTTTTAAAGTGGATTATGAATTTCAGATTGTTGACAATGGATATCCAGGAAAACAAAGGCATATTTGACACCCTTCATGACTAGGTCTCCTCACCATGGGAACCATCCACAGGTCCACACATAATTGGTAAAGCCAATCACGTAAAATATAAGGAAGGACTATAAAATTCATTAAATGTTGAATCTAAAACAAGCTGACCGGCTAAACTTCAAAGAACAAATAAGGAAAAATAAGCTTATAGCTCATAGTTCAAATCTGAAAATTAACTACACATTTTGAATAAGAGGTCATCTTTTCTAGTGGTACCCCCATCTTTCGGTTATATTCCCTTGGTCAATGACAGTCCTCTGAAGAATGGGACCAGTTTATAGTAACTAACAGGACAAACTGGCCTAACCCAGCAGTAAAGATGGGAGTTCAAGGCAGCTGTAAATGTGGCATGGACGTCTTTAAAGTCGCTGATAAAGTCCAAAAATGTTTTTGATATTGACAAGGAATCTTCAGGTAGTCTAGTGGAATGTTGGTAAAATTCTGAAGAATATCTAGTTATATTTTATGTGCTTGTTTTCTCTCTCTCTCTCTGTTTCGTATGTGGTCCACTAGGCTGGTCCTGTAATGGCTTCCAAAGAGATCCAGAGTCTTGGCTGACATATCAAACAAAATATTGATTAAAAAAGGAGGGGAAACTGAAACCAAACCAATTTCTGTACAAAAGAGGAGTGCTCAGCTGACCCTAGAGGCCCGCCCCTGTCTTGCAGACGGTGCTGGCCATCGGCTGAACTGCACCCTGTAGATTCTGTCAGATGGAGTTCTCACTGGTGCGTGAGATTTAAGTCCCGCTCGTCTGTCGCCTTGTACAGATGTTCTCAGCTCGCCATGAGGCTTCTTGGCCACTTGGGGGCGCTGTTGCGCCCGCTTATCACACGCTCATTGTCATCGTGGGCGAGTACTGCAGGCATATAAAGAATATCACATTATAAAAAATGTTTAATCTTGAGATTCCACATAACCCCCCCCAACACCCCCCCCCCCCAACAAGAACAGCAAAGACATGTATGTTTATACTGTAGGTACGTACATTCTCATTGGGGAAAGCGTGAAGGAAGTTCCCTCCTAAATCACCGTCGTCCCTCGGCGTTCCGGGCGGGTTACTCATGCTGCTCAGATTATTTGGAGAGTTCTACAGTTGCAAAAAAAAAACACAAATGAATACCAAACTGGACACGACAGGCTGGGGGCGCAGCTGAAATGAATTCTTAGCAGACATGTTTTGGTGCAACTTTAAAATCACCTTGGAAAGCCCGTCGATATCACCCGAGCCTATAAGAAAGGAAAGCGGAATCATGAGACACTAGTTTTCTGCTGTACAGATTCAGGGGTTACAGGGTTGATAGGACCCTGAGATACTAATGCAATTGCAAGCAGGTGGTACCTAACGAGCCGTTCATGTGTTGGGGTTCCATCCCGCCCAGGGGGCCGTCTGGACCCATTGGGAACTAAAGGGAGAGTAGGAGAAGAAAGCTGTAGTTAACGACGAGGTGACGGTGGCGCTAGTGTGAACGCAGCAGCGTAGCTCGAGGACTCACGCTCGTCCTGTTCCCTGGAGGCACCGAGTTGATCATTGTGTAGAGAGTTTCGCCCGAGTTGGTGGAATCTGGGGAGGCGAACGAACCGTGAATGAAAGCTCAGAGAGTTTTTGGCAAGGCGTGTCTCTGCCGGGGACGTTTATCGGAGTTAAACGGCCTTTCGGAGAGTAAATACAGCCACACGGGGACAAGCAGTGGACTAACCTGCTGGACTTGGCATGATGGGTGTTCCTGGGGGACAGCCTCCCCCTGCACCTCCTGGAGGACCCTGGGACCATCAGAAAGAGACCAATTCATCAGCGACACCCAACCCTAACCCAACCCTAACCCCAGCCCAAACACAGTTGTTTTTGTGTAAACCCACGTTTAATGGTTTTAAAAAAGCCACCACTTCAAATTCACAAGGAGTGTTTGCGCGTTTTGTGTTAAAAAAATATTTATTTCCTTTACTTTTAATTTTGTCTTTGCCAAATTTGTTAGAGTTTCCTAAAGCATTCCCTTCCCTGAGGTAGCACAGTAACCAAACGCAGTATTCTACACTGGCCATCATATCATCTCAAGAATCTGGACTCCTTTTCCTTTCTCTGTTTCCTCTGTTCGTTATTGTGTTGCCAAGTATGTTTCATGTGTCTATATGAGTTTAGCAAATCTCTCACCACGTATGTCCCAGGAGATGACGAAGAATAAGAAATCTGCAAAACAAACAAAAATAAATCAGTAAAACCTTTTAATCAGGCCAAATGTTTTTATCTTCATCAGAGCAAATATAAAATCCCCATCTTAACCCTTTGATGAAAGCCAAACTTACTGTGTTAATGTTGTTAGGATTAGGCCATGGTCTACCAGTGCCTGGACCCCTTAACAAAGGCAGAAAAAACATTATTTTTACATTGCTTTTTAAAAAACTACTAATTGTTTGAACAAAACAATTGGACCCCCAATTGGATGGGATGCTTACATGTTCATTCCTGTCATGTTTGGACCCATAGAGTTTGGAGGTCTCATCCCACCGCCGTAGCTCTGCAATGATAACCAAGGGTCAGACTACAGTAAGCACAGCGTTGGAGAGAGTGGGAGAGAGGAAGGAGGAAAATAAAGAGAGGTTGGTTAGTTTGGAGGGAAGCAACTCAGAATTGATAAGATCACAAAATACACTGAGAGCGATGGTTACCCTGATAGACCAATAAGCGCTGTGTTATTGTAAATGTGACCCAGAATACAGAAGCTACGGTAGATCAGAAGGAAAGTGTTGTGGTGGGTACTGCTAGGTGGATTATTTTGTTTAAACTAGTGCGGTTCGTAAAAAAAAACCCAGTTTGAGGGATGAAGGGTTCAGACCTGCAGGCCCGGTCCCATGGAGCCCATTCCCCGAGGGAGGCTCATTCTCTGCATGGGACCCAGGTTGGGATGACCTAGTGGGGAAAGCAAAAACCACGAGAAGAGATTTCAGATTTCAGTCTGATTCCAAAGTGAAATGGGAGGTTGCACAAATGTGGCGATTCTAGGTTTCGGCATTCTAAAACGTCTTGAGTTACTAAAAAGAAGGTGCAGATCGTAAACGGTTGACTGGCATGACCCGAGTGGCAGCGATCAGGGCTTCAGTACCTGTAGGTCGGGTTGGGTCCATTAAGTTTGGCGGTAAAGGCCCTCCCGGAACCTGGTAGAAAAACAGAGATTTTAAAAAACCCACCCCAGCTCCATTCAGCTAAAACTGCATTAAGAGCGCGCAACATTTCACGTCCCGTCGATGTCAGCATGAATGTCAGAACCCGTCACGCATCCTGGACAGACAACTGCTACAGAACTACTGACAGATCCACTGGACAGCACTTTGGCCGAGAGTCTTGTCATCTCACCTGGTTCCCCATTCTAATTTGTGCCCGAGGTCCTCCAGCATAGCGCGGTGACATAAAGGGCTGCGAGTGAGAAAGAGAAGAGGTGTGTGACTTTGATGTTTACGGAAGCCATCATGCAGTGGAGCGTGACAGAAATAAAACAAACCGAAGCAGTCAATGCAAAAGCTTGGAGAAGCGAAGGCAGAGTGTCAAAGTGCTGTAAGCGTGTGTGTGTGTGTGTGTGTGTGTGTGTGTGTGTGTGTGTGTGTGTGTGTGTGTGTGTCGCACGCCGTTACCTGTCCGTGAGCTCCCATCATGTTAGAGTTAGGCGGAGGTTGAGTGTGAGGGGACGCCTGCGAGCCAGCCGGACCCTGTGAGGCCCAAGGAGGGGGTTGGGGGGGGGGGTGTTTGGTTGTGATGGAGAGGGGGAGAGATAAGTGGTGGAGTTAGAGAGGTGTGATGTGCATGGGGTGGAGGAGTGGGGTGTTAAGGAGGTGTGGGGGAGGAGGGGAGAGAGAGAGGAGTGGGGTGTTAAGGAGGTGTGGGGGGGGGGGGCAGAATAAAACATGCCTGGAAACACGCAAAGCGAAGGTGTGAGAGATGGATTACTGCTGCAGGACACCAGAGAGGAGCAGACAGTGACTGGCAGCAGCAGGCCTGGTGGTTTGTGAGCATGGTGGTGTCATTATGCTCGGACAGAAAATGACCACAGGAGCCCCTCTCCAACAGTTATGAACCCGAGATTAATGGCTTCATGTAAGACGAAGCATTAAACGGCACTACTGGGTGTGTTACTGTTGATAATGAACACTGCTGTTGCCAGTAAATACCAGACTGATGTTTCAGTCTGTATTTTTCCAGTTGTGCTCTAAAAGCATTTGGGAAAGTAAGGAACAACAACAAAAAAAATCAAACAATATTACTTTATACTGTTTATATTGAGCAGGTTGAGCACAGTAAACACTGGACTCTCCACTGAGAGACTTCACTTCCTGGTTAGCATTTAAATGCAGCAGGTGTCTGACTCAAACCACGCACTGACTGCAGCAAGACGTTTATTAACTGTGGCAGAAATATCCAGTCCTAAAGGCTGGATAATGAGTCAATACACAAAGTCAACACTAGAGGGCAGTGGAACTTCAGAACAGTCCAGCAGGGTGCTTCAGCTTGCCTTAATTCACATTTCACTGAGACCACTGATGCGTGGCTCAGTGCTGGGATAATGGCCCCAGCTTAGCTCCTGCTTGAGAGAAATGTACAGGCAAGCGGGTGTGTGGCTGATTCTATTATCTGGCCCTGGAGGATCGGGACGCCATCTCTCATATAATGTAGGGTTTCCCCAGAAAGCTTTTCTAAGCCACAGGGCCACAGATATCCCCCCCGTTCTGTCACATAAAGCAAAGTGTAGGAACATATTCCGACCACGCTGATTTACATGTTTCAGTTCACAGTTGTGGCTTCATAAAGAGGTCGGCCGTTCCAAGAAGCCTTTCGCGTACTTTTGACACCGCCTTCGCAGTAAAGAGCGAAGGAGGAAGAGATTCGGTAGTTGGTGGCAGCGCCTTTTGAACAAGCCGTGCGCCCTGAAGTTACGGGCACGGCGGTAACGGTAACCCTACCCGGCAGAGCAGGAGTGCTCCGACAGTGGCTGCCATTAGTGGCTAATGGGCGTAATCAGAGCGAATCCCAGTGGATGCTGGGCTTGGCATACGACCAGAGGCGGAGGCATAATGGCCCCACTGTGTGCGCTGCCTCCGAGCTGACGGCACGTGCGTGCATGTCTGCTTCAGTGTGTGTGTGTGTGTGTGTGTGTGGTAGTAGAAGGGTGTACCCTGTGACATGGTGTTTGGCTGTGTGGCATCTCAAAGCTGATGGCAAAAAGTGGAGAGGTTTAAAGGGTCAGTAAACGGGAGGAGAGGAGGGAGTCCTACCTGAAAGAACCCGGGAGGCATCGGCCCGCCTGGCATCCCGTCTCCGGGGGGCAAGTTCCCCAGGACCGGACTGGGAGCTGCAGCTGCACTCTGTGAACGGGTACAGACAGAGCTGTGGTTGACTGTGACATCCACATTGCATTAAAACTACAATGAATACAATTTCAGTGCACATCCCATATAAGTTTACTGTGTTAACCTGCTTTATACAATTTATATGTAACCCTGTTTTATATTTATATTATATAGTGTGCATCAAATAAAGTTGCATTCAATATCAATATCAATAAAGTGATCTATCACAACAAAGTTAATAATGCACATCCTAAAATGTGTTTATTTAAAAACAAAAAGTGTAAATGTCAAAATAAGCCCTGCTATATTCAATATTTATGCAATATATATATATATATATATATATATATATATATATATATATATATATATATATATATATATATATATATATATATATATATATATATATATGTTAGAATGACATCAGCAAAACCAACAGAAGAAAAATAGGTCCCACTACCAGGTCTCATGACAGACAAATCATCTTTTTAATGAGGGGCAGATTTAGCAAAATAAATCAAAGTCAATTACACTGAGCATCATTTGGTATTACACGCAGCCTTTTTATTTATTAATATTTTGGGACTGTGCAAGGCAAGCATTCCACTCACTAATGATCAATCTATCACTCTATTAATGTGTCTGCCATAGAGATAAAACCTTTCTGTGGTGCAATTTCAGCTGAATCTAATATCTGCTGGTCTTTAGCCATGTTTGTACATCAATATTTAGACTAGGACTACCTTAATGTTCAGGTCAGTGTTCCCAGAGTCCTACGTTCCCCATCTCTATACATCACATAAATGGAACCTGGACAATATGTTCCCCAACTGCGAATTAACTTCATATGACATGGTCTATTGTGGGAACTCGTCAAAAGGGTTTCTGTTCCCCAGCACTGCCATATGGATCTCTATATAATAGGCCTAGGGTTATGGTTAGGGTTAGGAGGGTTAATGTGTGTGAACAGAATACTGAACTGGAGAACATAAGACCCTGGGAAGATAGATGTGGTCCCTTAACACACTCCTCAGCAGCGCTAACAGCACTAACAGGACGACATATTCCCTTCGCCTTCTCTGCTTGCTCGTAGAGGCGCTGGCGACGACTTTCGTGGGACAAAATCGGCTTTGACCGACGCGAGATGTGAACGAACGGTCATTTATTACAGTTAGCTCCTCTTCGTACGGTCCGTGCCATCGTACTATCGTGACCATCAAACTCTGCCCAGGTTCTCCTTTCGTTTAATGTGTGGCCATCAAAATAATCAATGCCACAATTACATTAACAGACACTTCAGTAATCCAGGGAGTGGCACAGGGGCGGAAGGTATAGACATGGACTATTAGCAAGCGCACCATTAAGACCGTGTCAGGAATAGTATTTCACACGTGTATTTGATGTTTTCGGTTGTTTAAACACTTCCAGCACTGAGTTCATAAACACTTCTCCCTCTCAAAGTGGTGAATTTCACCATAGAGAGACATCTTACAGCTTTTCTTCACCATACCTACAAAATCCTCTTTGTGTCCAAGCACTGAAAACAGGGTGTATTAGTGGGATTAACGCAATCTAAAAGAGTGTGGAAACAGATTAGCTCCCTTCCAAGACCCAACACTGCACTGAAACAGTACAGCCAGATTCCAAAACAAACACCAAATGTAATAGTTTCAAGCTAGGCTAGCAAGGCTGTGTTATTTTAGCTTCATGACTTCAGTATCAGGCCACAATAGTGGGGCACCTTTCGGTTCCACAAAACAAATTACCTGCTGGGCAATCCGTTAATGACAGAAAGAGGCATGAATGAGAACGAATGAGAAAGAAAATTCCAGAAACCATGATTTCAGGTTTTAAGCCCAGCCTAAGGCTGGCTCTCACTAATCCACTGCTGGATAAACATGTTTCTAAATAGTGTCATGAACCTTTCTGCTGCAACATCTGTCTAACAATCAGAACAAGTCAGCTTCCTTCTGATTGGACAGTTAAATGCTCCGGTCACTGTAAAAGCTCTCAGCATAGGCACCAGACAATGGTGAGGATTAGCAGTAGAACATATGGAAAAACTCAATTAAGCTCCCTCTCTTAAACTCAGTATGAAATTCAGAAGTATATACCTCAAATATTACTGACGAATAACTAACGAGTCAGTACTTTCCCGAACTCCCACTCGCTTTTTTTTTCATGAGACCCTATTTAAAGTCAGCATGATATTACAACCAACATGGACAACCGTGTCCACCTCAGAACACCTAACCCCCCCCCCCCCCCCCCCCCCCCCAAAGTACTTCCACCACCCAAAAAAACCTACTAAAACCTACTGTGGCAAGTCTTATCTGTAGTCTGTCAAGCTGTGCTCAGAGTAGCCACCCTCCGTCCGTTTCAGAAAAAAGCATGGCTCTCTCTTGCTTCCTGAATCAATCACTCTTATCAGACCATCACAAACCCCTATGGAGTCTGGAGGAGCGAGCTCCCGGCCCTGGAGCCCTCGGCACCACCGAGACAGTCAAAACAAGCAGTCAACAGCCCTGCCTCCATTTCCTGTTCGAGCCATGCCCACCGTCTGTGATCTGCCTACCGAAACGAGACCTGCGGCCTCCGAGCGGTGGACGCACATTCGGGGAACGCGTCGCCGGTTCCGTTCGGGCTCATCGCGACCTTGTTGCCGGAGTTCGGCGTCTGACAGTGAGGAGCGCTGCGGTTCTCTGCGGTTCAGATGGAAATGGGATAGGATGTACGCACCAAGGCCAGACGGGGGGGGGGGGGGGGTGAGACAGGAGACGAGAGGAGGAAGTGAAGAGTGCCAAAGCCCAACAGAGAGAGACAACCAAGATGTAGAGAGAGCGACCAGAGGTGGGTGGAGGTGGGTGGTGGTGGGTGGGTGGGGTTTGTTCTTCCCGTCCGCGCTTTGAAAACCCTACTCATCCTGGTCCTCGAAGGACCACGTGACCTCCTCATACGCCCGCACGCTGATGAACGGGCGATGAGCGACACTCAGTGGGACTGAAGCCCACTTCACCTCGCAGCCCGTTGAAATAAAGCTCCTCGTCCAGCCCTGACCTCAAGATCAGCAGTACATCTGGCGGCACAAATATTCATGCGATCCAGGGGCCAGCAGACTCTTAAGGGACTGGCTGGCATATAGGACATGTGAAAGAGAAGTACCCCCCCCCCCCCCCCCCCCCCCAATAAAAGCCAGAGATGTTGGGGTGAATTAGGCCGAGGCATGAAGAGGTTTGTAAGGTTGCAAAAACAAAACGATATTCTCAAATGCTGCGAGACAGGTGATATTTGCCTTTCATTTCCAAACACATATTAAGAAAAGGAAACTGAAAAGAAGGAAAAAATCGCAAAATATGCTCTGTTGTGCCATTATATGATTGAATATCCATTTCTGTTAGCGGATTCATATCCACAGAAGCAGATGTTTGTCAGTAAGTACCTGTTTAGCACTCAAAATGAGCAATCTGTTTCTCCACTGTCTATCACTCAAGGGACAGGTGTTATTGGTTTGCTTATTCACACATTTAGTTTGTACATGGGGTGGGGGGACGGGGGGGTTCCGCAGAGGAGCGAGCGATCGCACTCGTCTGTCTCCACAGAGCGAGCGGAAGAGTGCCATCTGCCTGGTAACCAAGTCCCTTCCTCTGACGTCACTGCCACATATGACATCAGTCCGGACAAGAGGCCACAGCCCGCAGGTTAAAGGGTGATCAAATAATGCAGAGATTCTGAGGACACAGTGTGATGGGGGGGGGGGGGGGGGGGGGGGTGTTTTTGAGAGACGCAGAGAAAAAGAAAAGTAGAATATGAGTGGTGTGTGTGTGTGTGAGACAGACAGAGAGAGAGAGAGAGAGAGAGAGAGAGAGAGAGAGAGAGAGAGAGAGAGAGAGAGAGAGAGAGAGACAAGATCTTGATTTTAGAGCCTGGGGCAGTACCTACTTTATGATGTGAGGATGAAGCTAGCAGACTCCCATGGCAATTTATTAATGATTGACAGAGACCCACAGAAAGAGATTCCTGCAATACCTCATGGGACGCAATGGAAATCACAGTATTAAGAAGAGGTGAGTTAACAGTTAAGTCAGGACCTTCAGACACTGTGTTTGAGCAAAGAAGGACCTCGCTGTGTCAAAAAACCAGCTAATAAGATCCAACAGGAATTCAACCCACAACCACAAGTCTCTTTTCTATAAATAAAAGACGTCAGTGTCTTTCTTTCCTTCTGACACACACACACACACACACACACACACACACACACACACACACACACACACACACACACACACACAAAACCATACAAATCAACAAACAGATTGGAGAACAAGCCCCCAAAAACCATTAGTGTCAACAGTTCGATTATTCCATTGTTCTGCTGTAAACTGATAGGCTTGCAGTGTAATGGCTCCTGACAGCTGGCCCTGAGAGACAAGGGAGGAACAGCACAGAAAAGAGGAAAACTTCAAACGAGAAGAGTCTCATCCATCTGCCGCTGCCTCCGTTGGCTTCCCCTGCTACTTCCTACCGGCTCCGCCCGTCATCCCTCCATCCCTCCCTCCCTCCCTCCATCCCTCGGTGGCTGAAGGAGCTCTCCATCACACTTTTCCCCCTGCTTCTCTGCAGCTCTCACACCGCTCCTCGCTCGGACGCCGGTGCCGCGAAGAACACGGCCTTCAGCTTTAGGGGGCGGGCCCGTGGCTTGTGGGGGGCGGGCCCATGGCCTCAGGGGGCGGGTCTACGCCAGGTCGGGCGAAGCTGAGGAGTTCTCAGCCTGTAACCATGCTCACCTTCCTCCCTGCGTAGCAAGTCTGATTATTAGGCACTAGTCTTCTGGGAACGGAGGAACACCAGTTGCCAGGTGATCGGCGTCCCTCACGTACGTTTGCTCCGCCCCATCTTGGCGCTTCAAAGCAGGCCAGCCAGTTTCCTCACAACCATGCATCTGAATCGTGTGCCTTCAACGGCAGGGTTTAACGGCGTGCTGTGCCCGTTTAGAATCTCAGCGCCTCTCACTAAGGCCCGGCCCTATTGAGTGTCCCACATGCTGGTTGATACTCTTGTAATCATATCATGGTGTACGGCATGAAGGTGTAAAGCTGAAGAATTAAGCCAGATCTTTTGCATTCCCGTCATTGCAGGTAATAAAATATGCATGCAGCATGCCAACAACCTCACGTTTGTGTGAAGGCATGCGATTAAAATCTGTCAAATATCTGGACTATTCAGGACAATACGGCCTTCATTATTCACCTTATTATTCAGATCTTTTCCTAATAAGTGATATCACAACCCAACGCAGAAAACACACTCCTACTCCCCCCCCCCCTCTCCGTACCCCCCACACCTGTGCCAATCACTAAGAAAACATCATCGTGACACGAAGACTAGAATTTTATTTAACATTTGCAAACATTTGCGTTGATGGGTACATACACACGTCTCGCACCCTCCATAAATAATTAAAGAGAGAAATGTTCCTGGTGCTGGTGAGACTCGGGTCAAGCCATCTGTCCCAGCCGCTATTTTGAGAAACTCTTTGGTAGAGAGAGACTCTTAAGAGCTTGCGTCCGCACCAAAGAGGGCGGCGCAATTAGAGCGGGAGCAGGGAGCGTATATGCGAGGCCGTCTGCCCTTGGCCAATTGACCTTCCTGATAAAAGTGGCATTAGTGGCAATTAAAGCCGTAAAATGCAAAACAAGGGCCCTTGAGAGGAGTGGCTGAGAGAAACATGGGCGGGTCACAGGCCAAACAATGTCCTAGGAAAGGGAACAACGTCACGTAAACTTCACCCCGGTATGCTGTATTGTCCACGTCACCTTAGGAGTAAATAGCGCAAGAGGTGGTCAATTTTGGTCCAGGAATTGGCGATGGCAAGTAGCTTAGCTGACAATTGTACTGTAGATATAACATCTGATATAATAAACATCTGACATAATCCACATCCTAAGATTGGCTCGATGACAGAAAATCCTCATGGTATATTCATATAACTCGTGCAAGTGCTGGGTCATTTGTAAAATGACACACCGAACCACTGTAGAGCAATCAGAGAAGCTCAAGGACTGATGATAGAGTGGAATGATTCACATTTTTTACTGGAGGAAATGCATTTGAATGAACCACACCCACATGTTGCATATCAGGAGACAAAATAGTGTGGAGCCAGGGAAAGAATGAACTGAATAGCTCCTTTGGTTTACAATAGTGCTAGCTGCATGTGGCTTTAGTTCAATATCACAATAGCCAATGTTTGAACACCAGCAGCACTGCATTATTTAGGTAAGCCAATAAAACGCTTAGTTTCTTCCAAAAGACAGGTCATAGCCACGCCTCTCTCAAAAAGATCATGGCAGCCGTAAACAGCAAATGTGTCTAAATGCAGAGCGTGTTTCTTCAGACTCAGAACCTCAGAGAGGTCTCATGGGAGGTCTTTCAGTAAAGAGATAATGTAGATCAGCAAATTGGTCAGTGTCAGCCTGCTCAGTGCACCTGTGACATCAGCATCAACGTCATCACAATTATAAAATAATCAAAAGGAACAAACATAAAAATGATATTTTTGTTCCCAAGGGACACAGAAGGGCTCCCTTATGAAAAAAAATCCTTATACCACCATGTTAAACACAGAAACAAATGCAGGCATTGTGACTTCTAGACAACAATGTAGACAGGATGGTAGTGGCTGGAATTCCTCACAAAGTCACTCTCACCTACCGCGTGCATGTGTGAAGTCTTTCTTAAATTCTGAACGCCGTGCTTTTACTGGGGTAACCAAAAACCTCCTAGACCAACACAAGCTGTACTATTAAAACGATAAGCAAAGGAACGGGAAAACCGAAGAGGACGATTCAGCAAAACGGGACTTCAGAGGCTTTCAGGAAGAAGATATTTAATTGTGGAAAGTAAACCAAAATAACATGTGTAATATTTTCAATAAGCTTTTGGGGGCTGTGGTTCAGAAAGCCTTTCTCTTGTTGAGCAGGGGGTCAAACATTTCTAGCCAAAAACTCCACAATATCATGAGGAATTTGGGCAAATCATTGGTTGTCTAATCCTTATCCTGGCCCCAAGAGACCAGCACTGTGAGCATTCCAGCCCCCTATAGACTAGAGCAGTACAAACCCCTCCCCCTCTCACCCCCCCCCCACCCCCAACCTCAGCCTGGAAAACAACAGTTAAGCAAAGTCCTCTTCACAAGAGAGAGAGGAGAGAGAGAGAGAGAGAGGAGAGAGAGAGAGAGAGAGAGAGAGAGAGAGAGAGAGAGAGAGGAGTGAAGGAAATTCTTGGAATAGTTAAGGCTGCCTTCTCACTCACACAATTGCTATGTCAAGCCAAGAACAGGAGCACTCTTATCAGCAAGCAAGCTAATTAACCCACCCTCTCTGTCTCACACACACATACACGCACGTACACACACGCGCACATATACATAACACACACACTTGTGCACTTAGCTGAACACGCACTGTGTTCTTCAAACCTTCTGACTGCATATTGTTTTGTTTATTCCAAGCAGGCAAAAAAAAAACCTTGTCTGTTCTCCCCTCCCCCAAGGTCTTCTCTTGCGCTCTCTGCCCTCCAGAAACACTCTCTCTCTCTCTCTCTCTCTCTCTCTCCACTCACTTCCTTCCTCTTCTCTCCGTTCCCTGACTAATCCCCCGGCTACGCTGGCAGAGCGGTGTGAACCTGTGCAAGACTACATACCTCCAACATAAACCTGCGCAGTTCACAATGTTGACAAGGCCACACGGAAATGTCACATGAACACCAGTCTGTTGATACCAAAGACCACAAACAGATCTGAGTTCGAAGGCGTAACCGACAATGCGGATGTACTCATGAGCCCAAAAGACTTGTCAGACACCCAAAAGACTAGACAGACACCTGGCTACGCTTAAATACACACGCTGCCCATTATGAACACAATCCCCCTATTAAACAGGCCTTTTTGTCTCAGAGAGAGGGGACACCACAGGCAAGACCCCCCCCTCCAAAATACCCCCACACAAACATATCCACCCCCCCCCCCCCCCCACACACACACACACACAATCTCCTTAAGGGTTAAGCCTTTTAGAGATGCAATTTATCTGTGATGTCGCAGCAGAGCAAACACAGACAGAGCAGAAGAAAGCCGTGGTGCAAACGGGGCCCTTGGAGGCCAAAGACCAACATCCTGTGACCCCTCTGCCCAACGCTTCACACCTGATCAAAGCCTTTAATCACTGTTAACATCATTACTGAATATGCACAGACTTTGTGGCTCTGCTCAGGGCACAGACAAGGAAATCAATCACCGGACAATGGTGGACGGTGTGAAAGAGATGTTTAACCTGTGAAAAGGTGTAATGCCCCGAGTCTGGGAGCTGAAACGCTCAACTAACCCCTCCATGCAAGCGTTTATCGGAACAATGTGGTAATCACGCAATAGCGTATTCCGTGAGATATCTGTACTGGTGCAGGAAACCGTCACAAGCTGAACATGAATTTGAAAACAATGGCCCATCAGGTCCGTGTTTACTCAAAGAACTGACTTCAGAACAGTCTGAAGGATGCGTGTGAATACATGCCTATAATGAAATTATTTGAGAGCATTACAAATATGCCCCACGGAAAAAAATGTAAACAAATAAAGAAGCTGAACCTCATCTGGCAGGATTACGCTCTGGTTCTCTCTCAGGCACTTCTACCTAGTTAATGACATTTTCTGTCCCTGAACTGGGAGTTATGTTGTGTGTGTGTGTGTGTGTGTGTGTGTGTGTGTGTGTGTGTGTGCCTGTCTGTCTCAGTGCCACTCCTTTCCTGCTGTGTCAGGGTTAAAAAGCTAAAAAGCTAGAACCAGCCACACCATTATCAGGTCCTCCGCACGCCCCTCCCCCCACCAATTCTCCCTCCACCACACCAACAGCTATTTCTGGCTTAAAGGGCCCGGTCAGCCTTAAAAGGTTTGTTTTTATTAATAATGCCACAGAGACTGCAAGGTGCCTACATCCTCCCACACTGCTTACAAACATTTCCACGGAGGAAGGACTTAAAAGCTATGGTCAGGGATTTGTGGAAAACAAACATCATTTTTCCTCACGTTAAATTCTGTACCTCTTCCACACCTCACTTTGCTACCACAGTCGTACTTTCTCCATTGGTGAACCACCAGAGAGGGATCAATAATCACAAACGATGGAAACCAAACAAAATCCATGTGTTGCTCTTAAACGTGGTTCCTCACATCACTGGGGGTGGGTCATGACATTTGGAACGCAGTATATGCATTCGGCAATGTGACGGATTTGTAACTGCTTCTTCCAGGGGTTTAGGGAGATGGGTGACGCTCTACTGCTGACTGTAGCTTTAATGAAGAGGCATCTCCATGTTATAATGCGACATTAATGAGGAAGGACCTCCGCGCTTCAGAGGGTGCAGAGGGATTTCCTATCTGAACCCAGTCCAGCTGAAGGGACCACAACATGAACTAATATTCTCCTCCCTTTGCATGACATGTGAAATTTAACTTACACTATACTTACAATGTATGTATAACAGACACTCATTAGTACTTAATTACAGAATAAAAGTCTTGCTGCTTTAAGGATGTCTAAGGACATAACCCAAACAATCTAGAAAAAGAAAGCTGTCTACAGCAAAGAAGCACATTTAAGTCTAATGCCAAAATGGCTCACAAAGGGTTTTCAAATGAATAAAATCCCCAAATATGGATAACCTGGCATATTACAGTTTTGCCAATCAGTTTTTCATCTGAGCATGAGTCTCTCGCCGTATTTAGCGGTTGTGAAACACTACCTCACCGAAGGATACATGGCATGGAGGACATAAACAGGCTGCAAACGACGAGCTGTTCAAAACAACGGCCATCCCCAACATCCCACACTTCCCAACGCCACTGCGCATTTAGGAGAAACCCTCAAGAGTTGCCCCCAATGGTAACAAACAGCTGGAAAAGGTTCCCACAACCTGTCCGCCAGCCCCCCCCCCCCAGTTTGAAGCCAGTTGTTTAGCCTTCTCGATCATCTCCCCCTCGTACCCCTCATCATGCCCCAGCCCTCCCACCACTGTTCTCAAACCCGCCCCACGCTTCTCCTTCCAGTCTCCCTGTCTAGTAAAAAAACTGTACAGAGTAAAGGAACACTGTTCGGCTCCACTGAATTTTAATGGTCTGACCACACAGAGGCAATATTGTCGTTATCAAAAATATCACCCACACACTCTAAAAGAGACCACACGTCCAGCTCAGTGGGAGTGTCATATCAGATAAAGCCAATGTTCTTTGTTATTCTAAAACCGATTAAACGTAAAAACAAAAAATAAACACAATAACTAAATATGGAATCCTAAACCCTAAAACCTCTGAAAGTAATTGTAAAAAATACATTTTTATTAAGTGTTTTGTAAAAAAAAAAAAAAAAAAACTGTAGACACGAATTTTATAATGTTGTAGACAGTATTTTATAATGTTGGTTTCTTGAATGGAGTCAACATCACACCTTTTACAGCTGTAATTCCGCACAGGCATTTACATCCATATTCTCTGCTTGGAAATTCACAGCTTGAAACATCACAGCTAGAAATTCACAGCTAGAACATCTCGAATATACACCATTACAGACCGTTTATTCCTAAATGTGAGGTCAACTGCGCCTTATCTGCAGAACTTCTAGCACTCTCTGTTGTGGAGTGATATGAGCATCTGCTCTTCGTGCTACTGTAGAAGTGAAAGCGTCAGACGCCTTTTTGTGTTTTTTTTGTGCGTGTGAAATTTCTTTTTTTTTCCAAATTAGGAGAGCAGAGGAAAGTATAACTCACGTAATCGTGGAAGGCTTTGGCCTCGCTGGAGTGGTCACACGTGTCCCTCCGCTCGGGGGCTGCACAATATAGGTCCCAAAATACACTAAAAAAGAGGGGAAAGTTCAACACAGACAGTGGTACCTATAAGACGTGTTAAGACATTAATTACAGTTTCAAAGTATTTTAAAACGAGAGTTGACATGCAAATTGACACCCAGTGTACACAATACATTAAAAATACACACAGATAGGTACATTGTCTCTTATTGACGTTAATTAGCAAGCTTTATAACAGTATGATACTAATTGTGACAGATCACAAACAAAACGTCTCAGAATAATTTCGTAAAATTGAAAATTGATGGGTCACGTACCACCACCAGGAGTGCAGAAAGCCCGGTGGCTCTCCGAGGGTTATATTCTTCTCCCATCTTATCTAAACGAAACGAGAAAGCTTAGCGGTGTTCTACGTGAAGCTCGCAGTGACCGTCCAGCGATCAATAACATGCAACAGATGTTGAGACGCAGTCAAAATGGAGGTCACGTACAGAATAAAGGCCGCCGGAGGACGGGGGGTCAGTGATTTAACGTGAATATGAAGATGATGGAAATACATTGTACCTCCGATAAAAAGGTCTGCGCCGACTTCTGCGCCCCGACGTGTAACAAGTACTCGTACACGTACAACGCCAACCTGCACGGGATGCGCCAGATAAACGTTTAGACATGTCAGCTACATTTAAACATCTTAAACGCCACAGTGAGTTAAATACAAAACAGTTTATTAGATTTTTTCGTCAAAGCAGATACGCAATCATCGTTGCTTTGTTTGCCCACCTCAAATTTGTATATAGATTCAGGACAAACATTTCAGTCACAAGTAACTAGATGCTATATTGTACCGACGCACTTATATCTTATATATCTTATATCCTTATAATAAAATGTAGACAAATAATATAACAAGCCACAGAAGAACTGCGAACTGAGATGAGACAAAACATATATACCCACAGGTGTAATGTACGTGCCGACCCGATAAATCAAGGTAAGTTATTCCAATACTATCAATAATAATATTATTCTAACCCTAAAATGTTTCATTCAATTTCCTGCAGTGCGCTCCGACTCTAACGCAATAGTAGGCAGCAGTGACAACACAGTCAACTGTGTGTGAAAACAACCAGTAAAACCCATCTGCTTACTTTTCCCGAGCCTGGCCGTCCGACGGAACCACTCCGCCTTTCCCCTTTGCGAACATGACTTGTGCTGAGTAAAAGCGTCCGCCTGCGATGTGTGTCCTAGGGTCCAGCTGTCAGCGTGCAGCCCGTCCGTGACCCCATCCTACTGCGATAATGCGGTTCAACCGACCCTGGTCACAGCCACAGCGTGGACTATGGGCGGGGACCTACTGTACACCACATGATTGACATTTGGGCTCTCCAATAAACGTGTATCGCATTACCTCACATAGAGTTCGTTCCCCTTCAGGTTATAATTCTGAATTCTCACCTCACTGTGGGTCCAAAATTCGGAATGCTTCGTTCGGAATCGTATAGTTTATACGATTGCTTTGAGCAGTACTTTTAATGAGGACATGAATGTGTTTAAATGTGTGTGGGTGAGGCAGAGGCTAGGATACTTTTTGCATTGCTGTCTTCATTTGTCCTAGGAATGATAGCTTTCATTAGTCAACAGCATTACCTCGTGGGTTATAGAAATTAAGTTTTATGTGAGATATATACACAACAGTATTATTCTTATTTGTCTTGTTTTTTGTCTATGTTTGTGTGCGTGTGTTTGAATGTATGAGTATTTCATACTGAGGCATGTCTGAGGCCGATTCTCCCTAGCTGTAACTGTGTGTGTGTGTGTGTGTGTGTGTGTGTGCACGCGCTCGCCTTTACTTATATGCTTTTGAGTATCACACTTGTCATCAAGAGTTTAAAATCTCCGGATTTCCCATTTAATGCTTTTATAAAATGATGTTTCCCACAAACAAAAAAACGTAGGGACAGCTTAAAAGCATCACTTTAACCATTCTCTGACTAATTGGATTAGACTGGGTTAAACGTAGAGTTGATCTTATTTTACACCGTAAAGACCTAATTGTACTAGGATATTTAATTAGCACGCGCGTGGCCGTGCGAAGGATTTCATGGTGTATGGCGCCCCCTGCTGCCGGACTAAAGGAGTACGACTAATTAAAACGTCATTAGGAATACTTTGAACATGCCTAGTTTGTGAAAACATAAAAGTTCATAAAAAGTTCATTATCAACTAGATAATCCGCAAAAACCAACTTACCTGATATGTGTATAAATTGTGTGTGTGTGTGTGTGTTATTGACCATGATTATATAGAGCAGTCTTGCTTACGACACAGAACGCGGGGCGTGGCCTTCGACGATCGGAGAGTTCCTCTGCGGTCGTGTTAATAGTGAACAGTGAATAGTGAACAGTGAATTCTCGGACGTGGCCACTCGGAATACACAAACCTGTCGTGGAATTATGAAGATTATCATTGGTAGGCGCGCATAGTCCTCAGAAAGTAAGCTGTTGACGATTCGTGTATTTATATAATTATGGCAAATGAACGCAGTTATTCATTGTATTTGGGTTTACTGTATAGTGGGAGCTTTAATATAAAGCTGCTAGGATATTCTTGATAATGTTGTTCTGACGTTTTAAATAACTTTTCTAGTGGATCTGTCGAGCGTGCACATGAAAGTTTACAGAGTTGCATAACTAACCGCAGAGCAGGACCAAGCGCGCGCGGGCGATGTGGAAAAAAATCAAACAGAAATAGCGCAACAAGCTGAAACGTGCAAATGCGAGGACAGTATTGGATTTCAAATCGCATGCATATAATAAGTTGTCGCGTTATAACACCTGAAATAACACCTGAACTTTTTCAGAAAGTTCGAAGTGCTACCAACACTTTAAACCTCCTACACAGTAAAGCCACTAATTTTAAACGAGCTCTCGACTTTAAACCAACATTGCTGTCTGTTACTGTCAACAGTAGCTAAACGGAACACACTTTCCCCCCTATATACAGTTGTGTCCTAACAGATCTCCGCCATGGCTTCAGACAGCAGGTCGCAGGTGGAGCGGGGTGATCCAGACGTCGTTATGGAGGGCTGCAGGGTGTATCGCAACCCCACAGAGGTGAAGATGAGCCAGATCGTGCTGCCCTGCCACGCCAATCACCGCAAAGAACTGAGCGTTGGGCAGCTGCTTAAATGGATGGACTGCACCGCCTGCCTCTCTGGTGAGTAAGGGAGTGTGTCAGGGTGTGAACAGCAGCATGTAACATGCAAATGTTAACTGTGTATAAGTACAAGCATGTTATTGTTTAAGGTGATTTTAGGGGGAGGACTACAAGGGTAGGTGGGTTAAAATTTGTGTATCTGCTTGCGGTAGCTGCATGGATTTGCGTTTGCTGTAACAGGACCAGTAACACAGGTTCTGATGCTGGAGTTCGTTATCATCTTTGTTAGTGTCTGAACCCTACCAAATATACACTATATTGCCAAAGTATTCACTCACCTTCCTTGACACATATGAGCTTAAGTGACATCCCATTCCTAATCCATAAAGTTTAATATGATGCTGGTCCAACCTTTGCAACCAGAACAGCTTCACCTCTTCTGGGAAGGCTGTCCACAAGGTTTAGGAGTGTGTTTATGGGGATTTTTGACCATTCTTCCAGAAGTGCATTTGTGAGGTCACATAGTGATGTTGGATGAGAAGGCCTGGCTCTCAGTCTCCGCTTTAATTCATCCCAAAGGTGTTCTATTGGGTTGACGTCAGGATTCTGTACAAGCCGGTCAGGTTCATCCACACCAAAATCCATGTCTTGATGGACCAAAGTTGGGAGCATGGAATTGTCCAAAATGTCTTGTTGAAGCATCCAGAGTTCCTTTCACTGGAACTAGGGGGTCAAGCCCAGCTCCTGAAAAACAAGCCCACACCATAATCCCCCCTCCACCAAACTTTACACTTGGCACAATGCAGTCAAACAAGTACTATTCTCCTGGCAACCACCAAACCCAGACTCCATCAGATTGCTAGATGGAGAAGCGCGATTCGTCACTATGGAGAACGTGCCTCCACTGCTCTAGAGTCCAGTGGGCGTGTGCTTTGCACTTGGTGATGTATGGCTTGGATGCAGCTGCTCGACCATGGAAACCCATTCCAAGAAGCTCTCTGCGCACTATTCTTGAGTGAATCTAAAGGCCACATGAAGTTTGAATGTCTGTAGTGATTGACTGCAGAAAGTTGGCGACCTCTTTGCACTATGCGCTTCAGCATCCACTGACCCCACTCCGTCAGTTTACGTGTCCTACCACTTCATGGCTGAGTTGCTGTCATTCCCAAACTCTTCCATTTTCTTATAATACAGCTGACAGTTCACTGTGAAATATTTAGGAGCGGGGAAATTTCACGACTAGATTTGTTGCACAGGTGGCATCCTATCACAGTTCCACACTGGAATTCGCTGAGTTCCTTCCTGAGAGCGACCCATTCTTTCACAAATGTATGTAAAAACAGTCTGCATGCCTAGGTGCTTAATTTTATACGCCTGCAGCCGTGGAAGTGACTGGAACACCTGATCTCAATAATTTGGAAAGGTAAGCAAACACTTTTGGCAATATAGTGTATAACTATGTGCTCTGCTGCAATATTTTGTTCCTTTATTTTTCGCTCTGGGGAAGCAGACGCTCATATTCCACTTTAGTAGATGCAGCCAGAGGGCTTCCACAACCTGCGTACGATCTTTCCCAGAATCCCTTTCTTCTTGCAGCCGAAAGACACGCCGCATGTTCCTGTGTAACAGCATCAATGGATGACATTCATTTTGAGCACACCATTGGGTAAACACCATTACTACATGTGTCAAATACAAATGTACCAATATTCATTATTTGTTAGTCATTATTTTATAATAATAATACAAAATACATAACAGGCCCCTTGATGGTGGGTCTGTTTTTGGATATATAATGGTATTAATGCTATGGTCAGGTGAAGTTGTTCAAGACACTACTGGTAATTGGCCTGTAGGCTGTGTGTTGAGCTGTGTAATAAATTATATACTGGTAGTTACTGTACAAGCCGTGCTTTCTGACAGAGGCACTAATGTTGAATTAGTATTAAAAAAGCAAATCTATAATAAAGTCTATGAGATTCTTAATGTAAAACAAACATTGCTGTGATGTTACTACACCTGGTTCACATGTACACTAACACATATGTATTTTGTTGGATACCTCCTGTATTGTATAAATTAGCAATGAGAATCAGAACTACAGTGAGCACTGTAAAATGTCTTCTTCCTTTTATTTCTATTTATTTGTTTTTAGCGTTGGACAGGTGGTTAACATCATAGCGAATGTGAACAGGGCTTTCAACTCAAGCATGGAGGTAAATAAAACAACCCCACACATTTCAGATACACTGATGTTAATCACATATTCCACCTAATACTGAGCTGAATAAGTAGCAAACTGTGTAAATGAAAGTGTGATACAAATGCGTAGCTGTGCGGTGTAGTCCTGCAGACATGTTGGTTTGCAGGCTGCTTTGAGCCTTCCAGCGTTTAGTCTTGATTGCTTATGAGCTGGTGTAATTCTGCAGATCAACCACAAAAGTTGCTAAATGCTTCGAATGAGGAACTTTTTCATCTAAAACGATGCCGTTTGAAAGAGCGTAAACCCACGTAAATCCAACCTCGGTTATGCTCATATAAGAACCAGACGAGCTGCACCTGCGTGGCCTTGCCGTTCTGACGCTGTTGTGCCAAAATGAGATGTGTGTGTGTGTGTGTGTGTGTGTGTGTGTGTGTGTGTGTGTGTGTGTGTGTGTGTGTGTGTGTGTGTGTGTGTGTGAGGTGGGAATCGAGGTCAGCTGTGAGGACCTGTACAGTGACCAGCACTGGAAGGTGTGCCATGCCTTCGCCACGTTCGTAGCCAGAAGCACAGGGGGTAATAAGGTGAAAAAAGCATTGCACCTGTGGGTGTCAATAGTGGAAAGTCTGACCGATCGATCAAATGATCGATCTGATGATCGATCGATCGATGGACGAGCTGCTGTACTTGCAGATTAGCCTGAAGCCCCTGGTGCCACGCACCGACAAAGAGCAGCTGGAACACAGCATGGCGGCTGAGAGGAGAAGGATGAGACTGCTCCACGTCGACATTATGAAGGATCTTCTGAGTAACAAGACCTTCCAGTGGAGCCCGAGTGAGGGTGAGTGTGGTAAGACGCAGTCTCACTTCCCCCTGAAATGACGTACGTCCACCATGAAGATGTCCAAAGACGTGTTCACTGCTCAGAAGTGTCGGCAGCAGGTCGATTGTATTGTTGAAATGGGTAGAAGGCCATCGGGCGCTTGTGTGTGTGTGTGTGTGTGTGTGTGTGTGTGTGTGTGTGTGTGTGTGTGTGTGAATGGTTGGGATCAGAGGGTCAAAATGAGGCGTCCGTTCCTACTGAGAAAACCCGGGTGGAGAGCGTGGAACTGGTTCTACCCCCTCACGCCAACCACCAGGTCAATACGTTTGGGGGCCAGATCATGGCCTGGATGGAGAATGTTGCCACAATCGCAGCCAGGTACAAAACACTCACTTTTCAAACCTGTTTCAGATATTTCTGTATCTCTTCATTCTATGCAGCAAGGACTACATAAAACACCATTACGTTGGTGCAATGAAAGAATAGCACATAAAGATCATTACAGTTCAGAGACGTGTTGTTGGTTAATAATTACCCACAGTAGAAACTTTGCAATGACTCAGTGGTCAAAGTTTGAACATTTACCTTTTAATAGTCCAAATAGTCCAGATTTTTACCCTTTTTCAATTTCACACAGTTTGTGATTATAAGTTATTTGGCTTGCTCATTTAATGAAAACATATGTCCTCAGGTTTGGTTCAGGTTTCCTGTGATGAGACAAAATAAAAGCTGTCAGTATTTTATAACTTCAGAAACAACCACCTATTATAAACGTGGTCCTCTTCCAGTGATCCTGCAAGTTTAATTCATTCATGTAGCGACATGTTTGTAAAAGTTTGAAAGAAAAGAAAAACCTTTTTTACTGAATGGTGCTTTTTCTCCGCCCTTCTCCTAGCCGTTTATGCAACGCCCATCCCACTCTGAGAACCATAGACATGTTCCATTTCAGAGGCCCCTCTCAGGTTGGAGACCGCTTGATCCTAAAAGCCATTGTCAACAATACCTTCAAGAACAGGTGAAGCTGTGCGACGTTACTGCACCTTGCTGACGCGGGTTCTTATACCTGTGTGGTAACTGTGGTCTACTGCGTGTTTTGGTACCACAGTATGGAGGTGGGCGTGTGTGCAGAGGCGTATCAGGGGGAGGAGTCACGCAGACACATTAATAGTGCCTTTATGATGTTTGAGGTACTGGATGAGGATGGCAGACCACGCCCACTGCCCAAAATACTCCCTGAACCCTTGGTGAGACCCCTCTCCACTTTACTTCCTCTTCAGACTTTGTGTCGTGATATTTCATTCTTCTGTTTGGTTTCTCTGTAAAAGTCTTTAATATTCATTCTTCCATTCATTTTGTTGACAGGATGGAGGCAGGAGATACCAAGAGGCTATTGCCAGAAAGAAGATTCGACTGGATAGGTAGTGAACTCAGAAGGGCATCCTAAAAGACGATAGCACACTCAAGTTTACCTGTCACATTCAACCTTCCCATCATGCCTCAGCGGTCACAGTACACCACAGCCATAGTGTCTGTTGGCATTTGTTCAAGACTGCACATCGCCAAATGATATCACTAAGAGACATCACTTTAAGTGTTTCTTAGTCCTAGTTTCTCTTCTCTTTGTATACTCATTCCCTTGGTGACATTATTCCTCTCACATTATTCTTCATCGCTATGCTGGTGACACCCAGTGAATTCTTTCCTTCCCACATTCTGACATCCGTGTTTCTGGGCGTATCTCGGCATGCTTGGTGGATATTGCGTCATGGATGACCGCTCACCACTTGAAGCTCAACCCTAGCAAAACTGAGCCTCTGTATATTCCAGGAACCCCAAACCCAAACAAGGACCTCACCTTTCCTTCGAGAACACCCTGTTAACACCATCAGAAACTGCTCAAAGCCTGGGTTTAACTTTGGACAAGCAGTTGTGCTTCTCAGTACGTTTCAAACCTGACCAGATCCTGCAGGTTTCTCCTCTGCAACATACGACCCTTTCTTTCACAGGAAGCTACCCAGGTGCTTGTGCAGACTCTTGTCATTTTAAAGCTGGACTACTGCAACTCCCGACTTGCAGGTCTTCCTCTATGGGTCATCAGACCTCTACAGCTGATCCAGAATGCAGCAACACGACTGGTCTTCAATCTACCCAAGTTCTCACATGTCACTCCACTCCTTTGCTCTCTTCACTGGCTTCCAATAGCTGCACACATCAGAAATAAAACCTTGATGCTTGCTATATAAAGGCAAAAATGAACTAGCCCCTCCATACATGTTGTCCATGGTCAAAGACCAATCTGTACCACTAGCACTATGAATCTCAAGCATGGCTCAACTCGAAACACCATGCTTAAATAAAGTCTCACAGAAGACAAAACGAAGACTATTCTCCGTCTTGGCTCCGAGATGGCGGAAAGATCTTCCACTAGCTGCTCAGACTGCAGTGTCTTTTGCCGTTTTCAAACGTAAAGAAGACTCACCTGTTTGTTGAGTACTTAAAAAAGATAGCACTTGTTGTCCTTGTACTTTACATTGTATGCTTATCTGTCTATAATGGTTATGGTATAAGTTTTATACCTGTTGTTTACATTTGAGCCTATGTTTATTTACAACACTAGGTAATGGCATCGATTCATGTAGTTTAGTAATAGTCTGACTCAGGGGTGTCTTGAATTCTGATCTTTCTATACTGCTATCTAGGATGCATTCTGTGAACAGATGCAAAGCACTTTGTAAGTCTCTCTGGATAAGAGCGTCTGCTAAATGCCCTATATGTAACATATAAATGAAAAATGCTCACGTGTGCACGAATGCGCCACCCAGTGTGCAAAGGTGACACTGCAAGGCGAGCAGTGCATGCTAGATAGTCAAAAAATAACACAGTGGCAGCTTACAGCAGTAAGCACAAGACACAGCACTGACACACTGATCACGTCTATGACATCTAACTGAAGGTTCCTTTGAACTCTAGATTCAAGCATAAATTGCAGAGCCAATATCAGTGGTTGTGGTCTGTAATACAAGTTGCTTAACTGTATCATTGTGTGCTAATAAACATGTGCATTCACTAAACTGAACCTTTTTATACCATGCAGAAAGTACATCATCTCCTGTAAACAAACTGAAGTACCCTTATCTGTTCCCTGGGACCAGAGTAACCAGGTATCTTATCTCACCAAACCCATCCGCATTATAACATGATCTTTTGCTTTTTGGACCACATGGCTTATGCAATATTTTAAGTTAATCTTATCATCTGATGATAATCTGTAGAAAATAAGATAACAGAAAAATAATAAGAACAAGGACAGTTGATTATTAGGTGTTTAAAACATCTTAGCACATTCAAATATCCCTGATATCCCCACAGGTTTATCTCAGCTACAACAATGTATTTGCCCTGAAGATGTTGGCAGGCAGGAAGAAATGGACCCTCAGCTCAGAAAAGAACCGTGTGAGCAGAGCGTCACCGTTGCCTAACCAGACACGACTTTTAAAGGCTTGCGGGATGAGGTGTTAAATCCGCAGCATTTTTGACACCAGCTTTTTTATCCACTCTCAGGTAAGACTGTTCACTCTGGAGGAGAACCGGACCCTCAGTTTCAGGATCGAGTGTGAGGTGAACGTTCCGGCAGCCAGAGCTTTCCTTTTGCTGTCAGACCTTTGCCGCAGGCCGGAATGGGACAAGCTCTATGAGTAATACACTTCCTTCCTTGTGGACGTAGCAGACCATGTAATAGAAAAAAGTGTTTATGATGAGCTAATATACACCAACGAAGCCTCATGTTTATGTCCTGTGCAGGAAGTGCGAGCTGATAGTTCAGGTTAACGAGGATGACATGATCTATCATGTCCTGACACCCTCCGTTAGCGAGGGGGGGAAAGTTCAGGACTTTATCCTGCTGGCCTCCAGGAGACCTCCATGTAATAGTGGGTGAGTAAAACACATGAAAACAAGCATGTCTGAACACTTGTTTTCTGGATTTCTGGAGGGTATAACGGCACGCTCGTCTCTCCAGGGATCCGTTTGTTATCGCTCTCCGGTCAGTCACCCTTCCCACGCATCCCCCAACAGAGGACTTCAACAGAGTCGAGATGCTCTGTGCTGGATTCATCATTTACGAGGTGTCCGAAAGTGTTTCTAAGGTAGGAGCTGAGGAGCTCAAATGACCTCCTAAGGAAAATTGAAAACTTTCTCAAGTCCCCTCTCAAGGTCCCGGGATCATATAAAAGCAGCAAAATAATCTCATTATTTTTACTTCAAACAACACTCAAACATCTTAATTTAATGTTCATAATTTATGTTCACATTTCAAAAAACCATTCGCATTCCCTCACATTCCTCCATTTGGCTTATTTCAGTAGGATCATTGGAAAAACACAGCAAATGCCAATATATTTTCCTGAAATGGAACTTGAGCAAAACCCTTGAAAACAGCTTTTTTTTTCTTTAACTGTTTCTCAAACGTGTATTAGAAGCAGTGATCTGTTCTGTCCTCAGCTCTCCTACTACAACCAGACCAATCCAGGGGTGTTACCATACATCTCCACAGACATCGCAGGCCTCTCCTCGAGTTTCTTTTACAACTTTCGTTCCTGCAACCAGTACCTGCTGGAGAACAGCGCAAGACCGCCTGCCCTGTCCAACACTGAAATATAATCTCTAGTTACTGCCCTACACACCGTTAACTGACGTTATAAAACAGTAGACTGTGTTGTCTACAAACACAGCACTGCCAGTCTGATATTGTTACTTTTTACAATCATGTCATTTTGGGGAATAAGGAGATAAATTAATTATTTTGTTATACTTGGCTACATACACTGTTGTTATAGCAGTGAATATTAAAAGTTAAACTGTTTACATATTGCCGATTTATTTTCTATTTCTGGCATTAAAGATCATTGTTTTGATTGAAGATGAATAAAAACCCTTAACACATTCACAACTTCCTTTTACCAACTAACTTTGTGCTTCCTGAAGTTCTCTCAGAGTTTGTTCTCTTCCGATGTCTATCTTCAAACCAGAATTGTCAGTTGAAGACTGTCAGCACTTGAAAAATAACTCTTCTATGCGTTTGGCATGTTGTAAAAGGTCCGTTCTTTGTGGAGAGATATTGTGCCAAAGGTTCTACCAAAAAGACCTTTCTTCCCTGCCCTATGTTTCACTGTGAGAGAAAATCGTGGCTGACTTTGGAGAAGTCTCCTAAATCCAGTTTCTGACCTCTCCAGATAATCAGCCTGAAGCTGTAGTGAAACATCTTGCCAGGAGCCCTGGAAGAGCTCCATCATGTCCTCCACAAGCGGAGGTGTATAACCCTGATCAAGAGCTTCCTGGGGCCAGCTGGGAGCCATAGTGACGTACGGGAAGATCTGCTCGATGGTTCTCAGGAACTCTTGGCCTGTCGTGTATCCTTGGACATTAAAAATTCCATGGGCAATATCCATGTTGAGCCAGGTTGGGTGGTTGAGCAGGCCGCTCTCATAGGCCTGCCGGAGTATCTGCAGTGAGACAGCAAGTTGGGTTTGTGACTTCACCCTCAGGTAGATGCCCCATGACTTATTTGAGGCCAGAATCAACTCCAGACAATCCTGAAATGGCAACTCCGGCTCGGAATCCTCAACCACAGGAATCTGTGGCTTATCTGTTCCAGTTGCTACCGGAATCACAAGCATCCCACCATGATGGTCTATAAAGAAGAGCTTCAGTTACTGTTCCATGGTTTCTGGGTAATATATTCATTGCGAAGATCAAAAACGCATAGTAGCTTTGAATCAACCAAACCTTTTAGTATAGACAGCAGCGAATTTCTATCAGGCACCATCTCCCATTGGATGTTTAGACCATCATTGTTAGCGGGCTTAAAATAGTCAACTATGTCCCCACCTGGGTAGAATCTTCTGTGTCTGTCTTTACGCTCTGAATAATGCAGAAAAGCGAAGTTAGTAATAGAAATACAAGAAGGCAAAAGGTTGTAAAATAGGCTTTGTTGAAACTTACTTGCAGCCTCTTTGAACTGGGACAGCACGGGCTCGTAAATATCATAATAGATACGCTGAGGGTTGCTGTTATCTCTGATGAAGAGCAGGTCGTTTACAGTAGGGTTTTCTTCCCCCTGCCACAAGGTCAAACTAAACCTGCACCAAAAAGCATAGGAACGTTCCACAGGCGAATTAAAATGAGATGTTTATCACCTCTGCTGATTGAGATACCTGGGAGACTGTCTGAGGAGCCAGCTGAGATGAGGCCAGCCGTTCTTCACCATCACTGCCAGAACAGGAAAGGTGACCTTCTGAGGAAGGTGTCTGACATGGTTATACATCTTCTCTACCATGGCCTGTGTGTATGTTGCATTGGGAGAGAAGGGCAGATAAAGAACTGCCCACCCAGGTGAGATGGTGACATCTGGAAATTTTGTTTGAATGAGACCAAAGAACCTGTGAAGTAGAAGGATTGGTATAAAAATCAGTATAAAGACTAAGCCAAGTTATTTCACAGTTAATAAAAGTACTTTTGGCGTATAAATAAATTAATTCTAAAATGCCGTTGAATATCTGCATATTTATCATATTGATTCTTTACATTTGCATATAGTGTTAATGTTATAATGGTCTCACTGGGTGGCATTGACGACGGGCCAGAAATTAGGAACATTTGGGCCAGGAAGAATATCTGCGTTTAACCACACAGGACGGTTGATTCCGGTTTCATTCTTTTTCCTCAGGAGATCAAGTGAGGGTTCCAGAGCTTGAAGACTTTTAAAATCTAGTTTGATTCCTATTTATAGAAAAAAAAAAAGCAACAGTTGCTTGCAACAAATGTTGCTGGTGTGATAACACTATGGTTCACAATCATTAGTGATTCTTCACCTTTCTTAGATTTGAGTACAGCATCAAGCCATTCTTCCAAAGTGTTGTCACTGTAAATATCTGGTGGATGAGCCATGATTGGAATATTGGTTTCATTGATTGTGTTGTGTCCTTGTATGTTCACATCAGCTTCAAGAATCATGACTCCACCTGAGGAATGGATTTGATTATCATGACAAATATACGTGTGATACTTACGTTTTTATGAGCCATAATACTAGCTTGTGTAAGAATGAGTCTAGACATTTTGCTTTTAATTATAAGAAGCTATGTGATCTCAAGTTGCCCCTAAGTTAAAAGTCCTCACTAGTCACACAAAAATATTATAGCACCATACTTGTGACAACAGAATAGGCATTAAAAGCTATTTTCTTTCTTTACTCTGCAGGGCTTTGTTCATTTCAGCTTTGCTGTTCGCAGAATGATACCATGTGGCACCGAGTCCATCTTTCTCCTGTATTTCTCCATTTTGTAGAAGAAATTCTAGCATATCTCCATGCGTAGGGAAAAGGACCATGGTCTCTGAGCTTCCTAGGAATATACATAACCCCAGTTATTGTTGCACAGAGAAACACACATGACAACTTAATACCATGCAAGATATTTTTATCATGGATGAAAGTTACCTGTGTCTGTATTCAGAGTTACAACGACTGAGGTTACCGTGATGATAAGTAGAAGCACAACTAGACCAGCCCCAACACACAACATGGTGAACTGCTTTTTGGTGAAAATTCCCAATACAGACTTCTGTTTTTTTTCATCGTATTCTTCCTCATCTTTTTTGTTTTCTTCTGTTTTTTCCTTTTGCTGGTAAACCATTATGCTGTATATTTTAGCTTTCTTGTTGCTTGCTCTGTTGTATTAGTGTAAAGCTCTGTCCTGTCACAGTAGATGCATGTGCAATGAACCCTTTTCAAGTACAGTGATTTGATGTCTTGCTATACCTTATCACTCGACCATAAAGAGTAATTCTATGGAGACAGCACTTTGTGCTGCTCTTATCTGACTGGTAAATAAATGATTAGTACTTGAATAGAATAGATTGAATAGGGTGAACCACATTGATCTTGAACAGGACTGTTAAATGAACAACTACAAAGCAAATATTACATTCTGTGTTTATTATCAAACAATAATTCACAAATACAGACACAGTCTCTGCATAGCATTTAACTAAACTTCATTTATCACACTGTAGGACCGGGCATGTACACTGACTTAGAATGATACTTGGCATAGTTAATGTTTACAGCAGGCAAACATTTATCTAATTTTCTTTTCAAGTGCTGTCTGAGGCCTGCTGGAGGTTTTCTCAGGTATAATCAATCTAATCCTTCTTTTTGGTGAACCATCACCTGATGACAGATATTCCTGAACTACAGTGGGGCCTGATGTAATGGGGGTTGTTGAGAAATCCACTCCATCCTGTTGGCTGGTTGGCGCAGTGTTGGCATCACCAGGGAAGGTGGTACCATTTACTGCAATTTCACAATGATCATTTGAATTTTCTTTGTTGTTGTCACTATTGTTTTCAGGATTGGAACTGGATACCTCGTTGTTTTCCTGCAGCTGTTCTGACGACTCGGACGTCCTCAAATTGTTTCCATCATGTGTGGATTTCTTCGATTTTTTATCCTTTTCGGATTTCTGTTCTGATTGACTATTGCCAACCTTTTTCACCTTCCTCTTTGCAAGTTTGTCTTTTTTTACTGCGTCTGTTTCATAGTTCCTGAGGCCGGAGCTGGACTTTGGGTGAACCAGGCCTTTCCTAAGAGGGTTGAGGTTTAACTTCACCTTTAATGTCCTATTGAACTGAGATCTGGGTTTGTGGTTTTTCCCGTTTACTCTGTCGGGTGCCTTACCTTGCCTTGAACGGCATTTTTTCCTCACCTTCTTGGACGGTTTTGTGCTGTTGATTCTGTAAGATCTGTCAAGTGCTTTACTGGGTACAGTGAGACCATCATTCATGGGTCCCGGTAAAGCAAAAGTAACATTTCTCTGCTCTCTGACTTCACCCTCACCTATGTTAGAATTTAAAGGACTTTTGTACAGAATTGCCTCCGACATTTGATCTCCTCTGGGCAACATGCCCTCTTTGTGATTTCTAAATATAATATTCTGGTCTTTATTCTCAGCTTGTCTGTATTCATAAGTTTGATGACAGTGCAAGCAATTGATGGTTTGGTAAACAGGCAAAGTACTATATTGCTCAAGTTGGTGATTAAACAATGGGTGCTTGTTTATTTGATTTCCATGAACTTCCATGTTGTTGTGCATTTCTTCTTTAGGGGTGAAGGTTTGTCTTTGGGTGACTGATATGTGTCTTCTGAGAGCTGACTGTTGAATTCTCATGGTTGATGGATCTTGTGAAACTCCATGTCGAGGATCATTTTCTTGAGTTTGAAAATGGTAGGTAGTTGAGTCACCTTGTTCAGTAAATCTTTGAAGTCTAACATCTGTAAATAATAAACATGTTTTAGAAGTAATGAGTAATGATGTTTTAGAGGTATAAAAAAAATCTGGATTCTGAAAGCAAAAGTAGTCACCTTTGAACCTTAACTTTCCTGCAGTGTCTTTCCATTGGTCACTTTTAGCATGGGCTGACCAATCATCTTTTCTGTTCAGCTGAATTCCCATTTGATTGGATCTCTGCAGCAAAGTCTGTTTCCTCCACCTCCCCTCCTCGTAGCCTGTTCCGAGATCTCCTGAACAGCAGTTGTGACATATGAACTGGCTGTTCATTGTGCGTGGTGAAATTTCATATGAAGTATCCCTGTCCCATGGCTGATGGTCTTTGTAGTTGCTGTTATGCAGTGCATAACACATTGAAAGAGCTTCCTTGTCTTCAGAATAGTCCCACTGGGTAGATGCCTGAACAGACTGGCACTCAGTTCCTTTCTTTACTTTCCAAAGTGTAAATCTCTTGTTCAGTTTCCTGTATACAAGTGCCAGTACTCCAAGCACAATAGCGGCACCACCTGCAACATAGCAAACATACATAATTATCCAGTGTCAGAAATTCCACAGATTAAATAAAAGAAATATTGGTTAATGAAGGGGTCCTTGAGCAGTGAACCCTTACCCAGAAAGGAACAGGATGCAGAGATAGCAACATCTCTGATGTAGTGCTCAGTTGTAATGGAACCTTTAACAGCAACTTTCCTTGAAGTATTTTTGTTAGCTGGTGCACAGTTGGCTTCAGTTAGCTCCAGCACCATCTGTACTGCTGGGTTTTCTGAGGTTTCACAAGCCATTCTTTGCCCATTGTGCAACACTTTGCCTGGAGACTGAATGAAACCACTGAGAAAAGAAACCAGTTCTCTCAGCTCACATGTGCAGTTCCAACGATTAAGGTCCAAGTTTAGCAATGTGAGCCAGGAAAGATATGAGAAAGCATTGGGTGCATTCTGCAGTCTGTTGCGAGATAGATCCAGGCTACGGAGACGTGGCAGGTTGTGGAAGCTGTCCAGGCCCACATAGGTGATAAGGTTGTCGGACAAACCCAAGGTCTCCAAGTTCCTCAGGTCAGAAGAAGCAAATGTACCTGGGGTCAGACTAGTAAGAAGGTTCCCTTCCAGGAATAGGGCTTTCAGAGCCTTGCTGTTCTGGAACCACAAGCCATCAATGGTCTTCAGGGCATTATTGCCCAATTGGAGTGTCTCTAGTTTACTTAGCCAGGAGAAAGTGGATTTGTCCAAGGACTGGGATGTGATACGGTTGTGGTCCAACAACAGTGTGGTAAGGACAGAAAGGTTCTGGAAGGCATTACTCATGATAGTGAAGATGACATTTTTGCTGAGCACCAGAACACTCATACTGGATGAACCACTGAACACAGCGCTGTCCACAGTTTCTATCAAACCATCGGTAAGAATCAACGCCTTGGTTGAGTTTGAAGCATCTGAAAACGAGAGCAGTGTTACTTGTTTTTAAAACAAAAAATTATATAAGCATTTTTCCGGCACTTTTCTTAACATCCACACCCTGAGAAAATGCTGAATAAGGCGACAGAAAAATTTATAACATTTACGAATACCAGCAATGTAGTGTCATCACCTACGATGCGGGAGAGATTATTGCAGATGATGGCATCCTCAGAGCACACAGCACAGGACGCAGGACAAGACAAACACAGCTGAATTTGCGTGACTGACACCACCAGTGTTAGGAGAACACCTGAGAACAGAGCTCAGCATGATTAACAAGGCTAGCATCATTTGAGACTAAGCCACAGGACAGTATTGTGTTCCAATGATTTGTAACAAACGTATCCGCTACTAGCAAACCGTGAGTTTAGCATAGCGTGTTAGATGATGATCAGTTCTGCATAAAATGCTGTACTGTACTTACGTCTCATGGTTTGTCACTGAATGGGTTGCATGGTGTCACATTTTCTTTCCCCACACAGTCTGTCTGGCCATGACTCAACCTTTGCATTCTGCACGATGGCCAACAACCTTGACCCTATTAATGACAAATTAATTAAAATGACAATACCAACCACAGACCAGGCGTTGGTGCAACGTCTTTAGTTCACCGACATATTCAGATCTCTCTACGTTTCTTCTTTGGCATCTGCATCTCCCGTGGAGATACCCTGTGACCCATGTTGCTTGGCAACCTTCACTAACAGACAAGGTGAAGGAATTGTGATAAAACATGCATGATGCACCACAAAAACCATCTGTGCTCCTGGATACCAGCCTTTGGTGGTCATTTGCCTGACAACACCAAAGGATAAATAAACACTAACGCGGGGTTCTTATACTCCTTTCGGCAGTAATGCAACTGGCATCGGCAATGTAAAACATTAAACATTACAACAAAGAGTACAATTATTTTACAGAATTTGAGGTTCAATATCAGTGAGTCTACTTTTAAAATGTTGCTATTGCTTAACAAGTCATTTGTTTCAGATCATTTTTGTTATTGGATGTTTTTTGTCAAACATACTCCCTGTAGACCCTCTCGACATCTGAAGAAATCATACCAGAAATTACAACGAAACCACCACAGGCCTACCTCACGACAGGCGGCTGTAATCCAGCTAGTGGCCAACAAAGAAGTCGGTTGTCAGTGGAGTGCCCATTTGTTCTGGGTCAAATAAAGACGTACAACTGCTAGTCCCCAACACGGTGATGTTCCCTGCTCACTCCAGACCTGAGGTGTACCGTCACTGTTGACTGGGCACTCTCCTTACTCGAGTGCTACCTGAGATCACCGCTGCAGTAAGACCGCACGAGTTCACCTTACCTGCTTCTGTTTATCACACTAACCAATCCCCTAACTTGGCAACAAAATTGGCAACATGTTATGTGTGCATAATGATCCATAATGAACCATAATGATGCATGCAATGATCGGCAAATCCACACTGTAACCTATTTTGACACAATATATAAATGTATATATATATATAAAAAGACAAGACATATTTGAAATTTTATTTAGCTTTAGATATAAATTAGTCTTTGTAATCTATGTAAATTAATATTTGTGTCAAAATCCAGGTACACTCCATATAACATTTGAGAAATGAATGTGGAATTGTAAGAGAGGCAACAAACTCCCTCCGAGACAAACTCGGATAGCTATATCACTTTTGCCGAAGATCCAAGAATCAAGACAAAAGTCTACTCCGTTACTGCAGAACTCTTAATTACTGTATATAATCAACGTTAGTCATTTTGTTTAGAGTAAATGTCATGGTGCGTGTTAAGATGCAGTGACTGAATTTAACACACTGTAAAACTTGCTACATTGCTGGATCCATTTGACCTCATTTTATTGTCAAGTTTTAAAATATATAAACATGACTTCCATACAGGTTTAAATTCACATAGTCAGGACCATTTTCCCAGAAGCTCCAGAACTGTTGATGATGTCTTCATGGGCTTGAGCCGCATTCTCGAGCGGGTACTCTGGACCAACCAAAGGTCTTAGCCAACCAGCTTCCATCCCTGCGAACAGGACCGCTGCCGTCTCCACCTTCTCCTCCTTCAGGATTCAGACAACGGACAGCATGAAGGAGTTACCACTTCAAATCACATTGTAAAATATTCAATTAAATTTGCTGCAGCAAAAGCGAAAAGAGACGTTACCTTTGTAGCACTGAACAAGGCCACACCGATGATGCTGGACTCCTTGTGCATGGTGTCTCTTGGGTTAATCTCAATAGGCCCTCTACAACCCACAACCTGATAGGGCAGCCAGTGTAATGCCACAATGGTACATGTTACTTGGAAAAACAAGCACATGCAGTCATCCCAAAGGAAAAGCATGATACTCACAGTGACCCTGCCACCCGGGGCCAGAAGATTGAGGTCATTGCTGAGGTTCACGTTCGACAACATTTCAACGATCACGTTAACACCTCGTCCAATGGTAGCAGCCTAAAAACAAATAATACAAATTACACACCACCACTAATGTATCATATTGTTTCTTTTAGATGAGTGTTGTTATGTATCAACCAAACCTGAATTCTGTCGAGGTAATCGTTTTCTCTGTGATTGAAGACCGCATGGGCTCCATAGCTAAGCACGAGCTTCATGCCCTCCGGTGTCCCAGCGGTGCCCAGAACCTTCAGTCCAAACGCTCGAGCCAGCTGACAAGCTGCAATCCCAACCTACCAATATGAATGTTGTCCGATTCAAGCCAACGATGGGGAGAGATCTGACATTCCATCACTCACGGTGTACCGGTCGAATCTCCGATACAGGTACACTACCGACTCTGCGCGAGTTGACGAACAGAAATCGCTAGTCTTACCCCACCACTGGCTCCATGAATGAGAACCGTTTCTCCCGCCTTAGCATGTGCCCTTTTTAAGACAAAAGGCAAAACCACAGACACATGGCACACGCCTCAGAAGAATTTCCTTATTCGTAAAGTCATAAAGGAGCACAATGAAAAGTAATAAACATGTGGTTTGTGTCGACAGCTTTACATCACAACCTTACTTGTGAAACAAGGCCCGGTAAGCAGTGAAATACGGGATTCCAATGGCAGCGCCCTGATTATAATCTAGTGAATCGGGGAGTCTGTGAACAGAGTCTTCAGTAGCGACGGTGTACTCTGCGTATCCCCCCGTCTCGGTCGCCGTGGTGAACACTCGATCGCCTACCTGAAAGAACAAGTCAGTACTTAACTGAACATCAGAACATCAGAACTGACACACACTCAACATTTCTGAATATGTGTTCAGTATGTTGGCTTACTCCCAGGAGCCCGCACACACTCAGTTACCAGAAACGATGACCTATTAATATGAAGTTAAAATGGAGTGTGTGCAAGGGTAAAACAGAGACATAATATGCAGTGAGTCTATAGACTAGCAAATAAACACATAAAGATTAAAGTTACTTAACCATATCTGAGATATGTGGTTAATTTTGGTGTTTTATTTATAATTTCATTAGTGGTTTCAAATTCGCTTGCTGCAATTTCAATTTCTTGACCCACTCTCACTTTTTTTTCACTAAATAGCCTACATTTATATTTTATCTGATTAAATATCTGAGCACCTGCAGGAAACGAACCCCATCACCAATAGCCTCCACCACGCCAGATACATCGGATCCAGGAGTATACGGCAGACTTGGCTTTCGGGCGTAGGCCCCGGAGCGGATATACGTCTCCACTGGATTCACTCCACAGGCACGTACACGAATGAGCACCTGCAGCACCACACGGACAGGTGTTGGGACTTGTTTTGTTTATATAGTTTGATGCATATTCTGTGTAAAAATATCAGCTTACCTGCTTCTGACCTAGACTGGGGATAGATATGTCTAAGCAGAGTTTCAGGACTGACGGTGCCCCAAACTCTGACACCCTTATGGCTTTCATTACTTTTGATGAGGTCATCTTGGCGTGTGTGCCTGCGAAGTGAAATTCTGTCAAATTATGACTTTTCACAGTCCTGTGCAAGCAACCTGATTTGAAGTATACAGAAATGAACTAACTGAGATTAAACAGCAATGCGCACCGTTTGGTTGCATGAAGAAAGTGCAAATAAGTGCGTGACAAAAACTAACACGTGGAATACAAGCAGAGTAACTCACAACGCAGGTTGCAACTGTGTCTCCAAACGTAATTCCGCGATGTCGTAAATACTTCCGTGTCTAAGGTTTTTGGGACAATTCGGCTACCATAGTCGCTTTTAACCAGTTCCTAGCGAGCTAGTCTAGTAAACACTGTTACCATATCAAGAATTTTGTAGAAAAAGAAACATGAAACGATAATTATCCACCTATTTTCATATATTGTACAGACAGTGGACGATCCGACGAAATATCATTTCAGCATGGACGATGAAAATGTATTTAAACAGTGGAAGAAACAGTGTCTAAACAAGATAGACTTCAGTAGGAAGGGCAGCGTTGACGACGACATTTGCAGTGTTGTCTCGTTTATAAACAGTTACGATCACTACTTCACCACGAGCTCCTGTTCTGGAAGAATCGTCCTTATTGATGGGGCAAGTGCATGAAACTTAGATATCTGCATGAATGCCACCTAACCATCTTCTAAGTGTCTTTAAATCTATACTTGGAGAACTTGTAACTTCGCAAGAGTCGTTGATTTTTCTTTTCTTGTGCTTGAAGGTGCCGGACTGCATCGATGTTCAGAAGCAGAACTGCACCTGGCTGTTGATCACTCACAAAAAGTGTGAAAAGGATGATGTGGTGAGTCTCTTGTCCACTATCGCTGGGTGCTTGGCCAACGTTGGACTCCCCTATGCTGATGTTTACATGTCCTCCTAATCAGGTCACGAGTTTGAGAAGGTCTTCTGGAGATGCTGTCTTGAAGTTTGAGCCTTGTGTTCTTCACGTCCAGTGCAAAGAGTTAGAAGATGCACAGCTGCTGGTAACATTCATGCGTATTACTGACGCAAATTGGTGTCAGGGTTTGGAGTAATTTCATAAGTTTTGGGGTGACATTGTTGTTATTTTTTGTCCTCACAGCACTCTGTCGCTGTAAACGCTGGTTTTAGGAATTCTGGGGTGACTGTAGGAAAGAGGGGCAAAATCATTATGGTAAACATGCATATATAAATTCACTGGAATATGTTTATTACGATTAAAGAAAATGACCATGTTGTTTTGTATTCAAAATTAGAGGCCAAACTAATGTCATCTGTTTTCACTGATGTTCACACACACAGGCTGTGCGCAGTACCCACTGTCTTGAAGTTCCTCTCAGCCAAAAGGGGCAAATCCTAGTTTCTGAAGAATACATCGATTTCCTTGTTGCAGCTGCTAATAATAAAATGGAAGAAAATCTCAGAAGGATAGGAAGGTATTTCTAAGTTGTGTGTGTGTGTGTGTGTGTGTGTGTGTGTGAGAGAGAGAGAGAGAGAGTAGCGGAAATTTTAAAAATCCTTAACTAAGATACTGTTTTTCACAGGTTGTACGAATGCTTAAGGTCTGCACTGGGACCAGAGGAAGTTAAAAGTCATTTAAAGGACAAGCAGACTGATCAAAAACCTGTTTACAAGCGGAGACGAAAAAGAATGCAAGACCGTGATGGAACAGGACGTGGTGTAAAAAAACAGAACGACAGTGATTCGGAGGACGACCTGGAATGTGTGATTGATCTTCTAGAACTCTCCCAGATCCCTGGGTCAGAATCCCAATGACTTCACTGAAAGACTAAACACAATAATGCATCATGCAAATGTGTTTACTCCATGTCTAATGTGTACTTATTTTTCAATAACTTTAGAACCATCAATTAATAAACTGCACCTTATTACTTTCGTCTATGAGATTGCATGTAAACCTTTACGGAGAGCCTTTCATAAATAAACAAAAAAAAAGGCTCAGGTCCATTTTAAAGAATATAAATTTTTTAACAAAAGGATCCTGGTGTTTCCAAATGTGCCTTTAACTACCGTTTTCCTCTTCGTCAGACTTTCAAATTAAGCTGGCTTCACTTTGCAAGCCCTTGTGTATGTGAATGCTGCGTGTAGCTCATTTCCCTGTGATGAGGGTACAGGAGGCCCGATGAAGAAGCCGACCACGTTGTTCATCTCTGCCAAGCCTTTGGCCCGGACCCTCGAGTAAAACGAGTGTGGTTTGAAAGCACATTTCCTCAGGCTTAGAGGCCATTACTCTCTGGGCTCTGCCTAGCGATGCCTCATTTGGGAGATTTGCCTCATTACCAAGTCCCTCCTCTAACATATGGACCCGTTTCTTTTGTGGTACACTCTTAATCGAGAGGAGACAGCTTTCACTTTAAGCTTCTACGATGCACATGTCAAATGGTGATGATTTGTTTAAGAATACCTAGTTCATAGAACTCCATATATGGTGAAAGGCGGGAGGGGTCTAACATTTGGCCTTTACGTTGTCATGCATTTGGTCCAGTAATGGCTGTTAATCCACATGTGCAGTGTGGTAAGACAGGAGGAGCTTTACTCTGCAGGAAGGACAAGATGCCTTGTGAAAGGATTATTTCTTATTAGGCCATAGCAGAGTCTGTCAGATGTAAAGACATACATGTGTTCCCAAAATTACATTCCTGTTCAGAAAATTGGAGTTAATACTGCGTGTGTAATAACGTCTGGTGTTCAAAGGATTCAGCCGAAACATCGTGTGCATCAGGATTGAGGAGTCGCGCATACATATTTACACTAATTCACCACTAGAGGGGGCTAATGTGCTTTCACAGATTGAGTTTAATAACGCTTAACGGTTCTTACGTGTTTTACGAGACGCATGCGAGAACAAACAAAACAAGAGCGTGTAAGCTGGCGTCGTTAACCTAAAGAAAAGCACATTAACAATTTAATGTTTGTCTAATCTCCCGATTTTCCAATTTATATGTAACAAAACTGACTTGCAATAAAATATAATTATTTCAGCGCAACTGGTGTAGGAGCTGAAAAGTTTACAACGCGTATTTTTTAATAAACAACACGTGACACGTGGATCACTGTCTAATTTATGAGCGTGTCCCATTTGATGTCGAAAATGAAATTCTAATTGTAACCCCTGTCAAAATTCTTAGTAGTGTTATACATGAATAAACATTATTTTTGTGGGCATCTGTCAAGTCCAAAATAGCTAAGCAGTTTAAAAGCTTTATTCGTTTAATTTATTACAATAAATAATTCTCAAAAACAGGCAACAAAACACGACAAACCCATGATATTCACCGCTCATAATTATTTTAAAGAAACAGCAAAAAAAAAACAAAACAACAACTTCCGTATCATTTTGGCAATTGTCTCCCTGATGACGGTTCTGTTTTTTAATATTTATTTTTAATGTTACATCAAGAACCACACAATAATTATTTCAATTTACGGGCCCTCAGTGAAAGGCTCCGCATTTTACCAGCCTTTCAAGGACTCGATACTGTATTGTCCTTTCGCAAAACAGTCAGGGGGTCTGCAGGGCAGCAAAAAAAAAAAAAAAAAAAAACATGATCATTAATGATAATCTTAAAACAACACCAATTAGCCACCTGATAGACTGGAGTGATTAGAAACCTCGTCCAATTATTACCGCGTATTAAAGCTGAGGGGAAAGGAGGGCTGTCTGATTGGCAGGCTGAATTGAAGGAGCATTAATGGGGGGAGTGTCGGGGAGGAGGAGGAGGAGGAGGAGGAGGAGGGGGGAGATCGCGAGGCCGCCGCAATCAGCGCTGAATTGGGAGCTTTTGTGCCGCGTGTGATTGTCAAGTGGGCCATTTTGCCCTCTGATTAGGAGTCTCTCCCCCACTGTCGGCTGATTTGGTGGCGGTGCGTCCTCCGTGCTCAGTGGCTCCGCGTAATCACTGTCCCCTCTTACACTCACTCCAGCCCTGCTGATTTCCGAAGGAGGGAAAAAAGGAGAGGTGCCCTCACCATTCAAAGAACTAAAACCCCAGACTTTAATGGCAACTAAACACATGCTAATTTTTACTCCACAAAAAAAGGGTCACCTTCTGTCTGTAATTCGGACGAGCATTTGGAGTAGCTCGCGTTTTATTTATATTAACCCTTAACACAATATCAGGTTTTTCCCATGCGTCACCACTCAGTTAATTTGACAGTGCTGATGTGATCTCTAGTATTTGTGCTGTTGCTGACAGCTCCATGATGTTAAAGTATCTAAAAATGAAACGTTAGATCCATCATTGTGCTGTTCTTTTCCCTTGCATTCTAAATAAAAGCAATCTCCATTCCCTAAAAGTAGCTGGTTTTGTTCAGAACATGGAGACAACAGCTGAGTCTTATCTCCTGCCTTTCTAGTGGGAGATTGTACCAGTTTCAGTAGCTTGTGGAGGTCTTTATATGTTTGCTGTAGGTGATACCCTGAGGCTCTCAGTGCAACCCTCACACTCTGATCTCGATCACGATGATGATATGTCTGGGTCTGTGTGTTTAATAGGGGTCAGTCTCTCTGGGTGACTCACCTGTCAATGTGCTGCGTACTTCCTTTAGCTTGGTGGTATTCTGCTTCAGGAGATGAACTTAAAGTCACTCCTGTAGCCAAAAATTATTTGTGCTATCCATCACAGAACTGTGTGAAGTGAAACTCAATGGATGCGAGTTCCCTGAAGAACTTTGCAAACAGACATACGCTGACAACATGTGTTTGAGAACTAGAAGGCCAGGCGGTGGTCTTCTCTGTTTCAGCCCCACCTGAGTTTTCAGCCCTCCACGCTGTCTGGGTTGCTGCCAGGAGGAACTCACATGTGTCACATGTCTCCAGCAGGAAGCATGTTTCTCATTCCTGCCCGACAGCTGTGACATCCATGAATTGACTACATAAGTGGACAATGGGGGTCCCTTTCACCTCTGGAATTACAGTACGGAGGCCCACAGCAGTTTATAATCAACATTGTGTGGAAGGGATATGGGGTCCTGAAGACAGAGAGGGGGGGGTGAATTAAAATGACGAGAGTAGGAAGATTAATTTTCCTTTCTTTGATCTGAAGTGCTCGATTTCTTTTTGGAGGGCCTTGCTCACTTAGGAGCCCCGGGTGCACGACTGTACTTCGATGGTAACGAAAATAAACAATTGCATTCTGGGAACGGTATCATTATCACAACAAAGGCTGAGGGCGGGTGCTCCCGAAACATGAGGCCTGAAACATCTGGAGCACGTTAATCAACCTGGTAAATGATGGATGCGTTCTGCTCTGTCCAGCGACAGATATGCGGCTGGCCCCTGGGCCAATCAGGATGCGCGTTAATGACGTCGTCGGAATAAGGCAGGCTCATCATAGGGCTCACGGACGGCTGAAGGTTGTCTCAGAACTTTTCTTAAACTTAAGCCAAGCCATCAGGTAGTGATGTGCATTAGCGCCCCAAAATGTGCACAGGGATCTTACTCAAGAACAAATCTTATCTGTTGATATGATACGCACATCACATCAGCGCTGCACTACATTTTAAAACACAGCATTTGGGAATGATCAGATATATTCAGCAAATTCTGTCCACAGACTCAGAGAGACTCTGTTTCCTATAAAGAATGACTATGACTCCTGCTCAGCTTGGTCTTCGGTCTGTTCTCCTCATTGAAGTGGACAGCTAGAGCCTCCACATGCTAACGGAAGTACCATCGCATCCGGCTTCTTTTTACTGGACCGTGGGGTCCTGGCAGGGTCGGCCCCGCCTCCCTGCTGGTGATGGGCGGCACGCCGCCCGCCTCTGGCCGGTGGGCCGGCTGTAATTTGCCCAATCCCTCGTAATTTCCTAGCACACCGCGAAGTGGCCGAGGGGCGGAAGTGGCGGGCGAGTGCACGAGCGACCCTTCCGTGTTTGGCCTCACTCGGCTTCACGCGTCACCCTGAAAGGAAATAATTACATGGGAAGCGGAGAGGACAAAATGAAAGGAGAAAGGGGGGGGGGGGGGCAGAGAGGTGATCGCTATAAACATCTCCTGACCTGACCCGGCTGACTTTGGAGAGTGGGTTTACGGAAAAGCATCCTAAAGAGGTCAAGGGTCAGGTCGGGCGTCTGTTGCGCATTAGTAAGTATGAGCATGTAAAATATTGGTAGTGACATGGCAAGGTGCATGAAACTACGGCTGGGGGGTTATTTGGGTAGATGCCAAAGCATGAATCATTTGATATGTCTATGTACTTTTTCATATATTAGCAGAGAACTTGCTACCTGATACATGTGAGATACTAGTGTAAAGGGTCAATGCAGTAACTGATAAACCAGGGCGTGAATAAGGGTGTGATGAATAAATCAAACCTGTGAGAGCCTTCGTACTTTTTCGAGTGAGAGTAAAGTTTGAGATAATAGTGACATACAGAATAAAACAGCCCTCTGATAGTTCAATACCAGCGAACACCTAATTCAGAAAAAAATACCATACAGCATATAAATATATTTATGTGTTTAAATAAAATCTTTCAGGGCAACACTTTGAAAGATTCTTTAAAACAAACATAGTTGAACAGGTCTTGAGAGGTTTCAATTTATTTGAATTGCACTTAAGTGCTTACATGAACAAACTGTAAATATGCAAAAAAAAAAAAAAACATCCTTTTATGGTACATGTGATGGAGTTATGGAGTTGGCTGAAACAAAAAGCATCCCTGAACCAATCAAGTGCAATTAGAACAGAGCCTGAGACTTGCTAGGGTGCCTTACAGTTTGCATAAACAACCACAGTCTTTGACATCTCATAAATTGCTAATGTACTCTTAATGTATTCTTAATCATCATCATAACTATGCTTTGATTTCAGTGTGCGTTACAAAAAAAACCTGATTACTAGTGGTCTGATCAGGAAGGAAGAATTTGAGGGAAAAAGTTTTTAAAATATGCTGATTATTTTCCTTTTGAAATCATTTAATGTCTGTAAAATATCACAGATTGCTTCCATGCATGAATTAAAGGCAAACTCTGCAATTCTGTTAAGCTATTTTGATTACATCAGGTTTATAGGATATCTTGACAAACATGCCTTAACAACTCAGAAGCCAGTATGCATTATAAGAACCCTTTAAATAATGCTTTCTAAATTACTATTAGTTTGTGCAACTTTGAGAACAGTATAACTTCCACTTCCCATCCTTAAGTAGACAGCCAATCAAGTGACTGGGTCAACACTTAAAATAAAATAAAAAACACAGACAGCACCTTTAACTTAATTTAGCACTAACACCAGGAACACTAGAATGCTAGAGAATAAATATTGGGATGTGTTGGCTATAGCCAAAACATTTTCTTTTGGTATGCCTAAGATATGGGTATTGTTGAAGCAATAGCTTTATCTTTATATTAGATAACCCCAGACTCCAAGACTTATGTTGATTCTCAGACCACCCTTTTCGTCCTGTCTCTCTATCAAAAACCTCACAGTAAGCGAGGTATGTTTATTGCAAACTCCAAACACTCTCCCTGTAAGTGCAGTAGCGGTCTGCCCGCAGTATAACAGTCATGTGTTTTCTCTGTGCCAAGCTCCCCCAGGCCTACCTTCAACGCTACCCGTATACAAGATATATATATATAAAACTAGACAAACACAAAAAACCCTGCTGCTACAGTACCAATGTTGTTGCGCAGGGAGGGGGCGGTGATCTGATTGGCACTTCCTTGTTGTTGGACATTTGGGCGGTAGCCCTACACGGGAGCCGCATCAAAGATCATGGTACAGAGTGCCATGTTTTCAGATGCCCCCCCACGATAAAGGCCATTCATCTTCATTGGGTGGAACGAGCCTCGGCGAGATCTAGGCACGCTAGGTCCTTTTTACGCGGCCTATCTGTGAGGAGAGCGAGACTAAACGGTATGGAAAATCCTTCGTGTCGGTGCAGGCCTTTCAAAACAGCCCCCAGCCTGCGCGTCGTGCCAGCCTTCCCCACTCTCGCGACGCCGTCTGGCTGCTGTGGGCGCGCGCGCGCGCGAGCGGCCTGCTCCCGGACAGTATCGCGTGGTTTTGTGATACTGTTTGGTTTTTTTTTTTGGTTTTTAGTTATTGCATGTTTATGTTATTGATTGATTTAAGGATCTGCGGATATTTGGATGTATTTGAGGAATGTAGGAATTCAAATATAGGGCTTATACTGCAAATTATTGCTATTTTTTATCTCATTTTATTGTACAAAATTTTTATAAGACTACATTTTACTTTATTTTTAATGAAATTAGCAAATTGTTTATTTAGTGAAAAATTTTTGTTAGCATGTAGATTATTTAGGAATTATAAGACCTTATATTTTAAACACCCTTGAAAACGGTGCTAAAATATTTTTGCATTGTTAGTAACATACACATATAAATAATAGAAATGTAACAGTACATGTTTACACAAAGAAGACCTCACTTGTTTTAAAGATATTTGGACCATGTAAAATGTCAATATTCTCCCTCTGTGTCTTTGTTGAAGCTTGAGGTAAAATAACTGTTGCATCCATCGAGACATGTTCTTCTATAAAGGGAACCGGTGCCAAAGGCTTAAAAGAAAAACCTCTAATCTTTCATACAGGGCTCTATTCTTGTGAGAGCACCAAACGAAGGTGTCGCTGGATAAGCTACAAGATTTCAAAGCAATTTCTGTTATTTCAGGACACTTGACAAACTCCTGTTTAATGGGAAGAGAGAAAAACACATTAAACCTCAGAAAGTGCTTTGTAATATTTGTCACTGTCTTCACTTTAATCTTAACCATTCCTAACGAAGGCCATGTTTGTTTAGAAAACTGCTTTCCTTCCAGTGTCAGTGATACAGTCGAAAGGGAAACGCGTGTCTTTTGAAGTGCGTATCGTTTGGCGTATATTTACCATTCACGCACCGATTTGGCTTCACTATAACGGGCCTTTGTGTCTCCACTTATTTTTTGAAGCGAACCACTGCAGAGTATTGTTTTCGTATTTTTTATCCTGTTTTACGTTGGCCGGCCTCTGCTCCTCTGAAGTCACGCTTTTAGGCACGCAATTGGCGGAAATTGGTAAATAACAGGTGGTAAGTGACGTGCTATTTTTAGGCCCGTAAATGGGCTAAACAAACCAAAATAATAGGGTTTGCTTCCGGGTTACTCACTTATATCGGTTTGACAGTATGGACAAAAAGACAAAGAGGTCAGTTATCGGGAAAGAAGGACAATGTCTCAGAAGGACCATTCGGAAGCCTTCTTGTTATTCAGGCTTTTGTGCTGTCACAGTTGCGCAATGACTGACCCGTCGGAGTGATGGAAGGCAGTGAAATACTTAATGCTCCCGTTCTGACATCATGCTTCTTTTTGACGGTTGTCAACGAAGTTAAAAACACCTTTCAATAACTATACAATAAAAGTCGTCGAGTAGCTTTTAATATGATCATTTTAATGATATAAACTCTGTAAACTTTAATGATTTAAATATGAAAATTGTGTCGTTGGCTAGACGGAGCTTAAGGATTCAATCTACAGTAATTCACTGTACAAGTTTGAGAAAAATCACCCACTCCTATGTTTTATTGTTGACCTCTGCATCACAGAAGAAAAAACTATCTGAGCAGGACCCCCCCCCCCCCCAAGTAAACTTACATAAACACAGGTACAAGAATGATTCAATCAGAGATTTAAGTATTAACAATAAACAATTAAACAAATTTTATGAAAATGAACAAACAATAGCCTAAATCCTACAATTTGTTACAGTTAAAATGGGAAAAAGATGCCTGGTCATTCTGAAGAATCAAGTCATGGTGGCGGTGGTGGTGGGGGTCATGGGAGAATGTAAGTTTATTAAATGATCGATGTGAGCAGGGCGTCTTCCCCTCCCAATCACCTGGAAGAGCTCCTGGTTTCTCCCAAGGAAGTCCTCCGCCTGTGATTGTCAATTTAAGGCTATTATTTGTTTGATGAGGCCCCCTGACATGATGCTTCATTCCAGGACAATCAAGGATCCAGATCACGGTGGCAGGCAGGGCCACACTCCTAGAGGACCGGTGCAGGCAGCTCTCTGATTGGGGGGGCGACTCAAAGAGACGGACCACATGTGGAGCTCGGAGCGGCGGATTCTCACGGAATTTGAGGAGGTCCATTAGAGCCGCTCACTGCCGATGACAATGAAGGTAAATCACTGGAGCTGGTGAACTGGAGATGTTTTAAAGTCGCATCATGCTGCGAAAGTTAAATCAGGATCACATTCTTATTTTAATGTACAGTTCGTGCCCGTATAGCACTCAGACTACAGGATGTCAAATAGGCTTTGTACTGTAGAAAGGACCTGGATTGTTTCTGTGACTCATACTTCTGCTATTACGAATTCAATGACTATAATATCGTCTTGCCTAAAGCGAGTGTGGCACAGGTCAATTTCCATGAAAATGGGCTCTAAATAACATGCCGGGCACATGCAATTACTATAATGTTGCACAGAATTGAGTAGACGAGATTATGGACATTTACTGTAAATTTCAGTGGAAGCTAGCATTTTTGTGCTAGCGGCAATCTTAATAACCTTAACAGTGAGTAGGCCACTTAAACCAGAGGTTATGCCGGGCCTGTATAAACATCTGTCTTTTACAGCCAAAAAGTTGGAAAGGAGTTAATCATGCCCAGAAACCCTGTGGTGGCTAATAAAGAAGCTTGTGTTCATTTTACTATTTTATTAATTCGTTCATGTTAAAACAAAGATAATTGTTATATGAAATAGACAAATCACAGGTAGGATGAAGATTTACAGCCACTGCATCTTATATTGCCAGTCAGTTTGAGAGCTTGTATTGAAAGTCTTAAGAGTCTGGATCTGGCCTCCCGTCAAACAGTCTGAACAGCACGTTGGCATGACCTGCCATTGGAGATCACGCTACGGCTGTGGAAGTGGAGGAGCTCAGAAGATCTGCAGTGTGCAGATGGTCCTGGGTCTAACGTAGGGGGCGTATGGTTGGCTGAGCCTACTGACAGGTGTGTGTGGTGTGCTGGATGCAGTGTGTTGTGTGTCCCCGCAGTGTGTGTTTAACTTGCTTCAGTCTCTCTGACACACTTGGCTTCATCTGTAAGCTTAAGCTTGTACTCGAAAGCACACACACACACACACACACACACACACACACACACACACACACACACACACACACACACACACACACACACAACTGAACTGTCTGATATGCACCGTGCGTTTGGTTGGTCTGACAGCATCCTTCAACAGGTCAAGTATGATTTTAGTCAGATTCTATCAGGCTATGGAGATATTAAAATTTTATCTTGAAATTTACCGTCTTCAGTGTGCTGCTTTTCATCGAGAAGGTAAATTAAAAAAAAAAAGTTTTTGTAACTGTCATTCTCAAACCAGATCTTAGTACCGGTACTGTATGTGGACTCTTGATTGACACGAGACCCCCAATGTAGTAAAGAGGAGCAGAGACATTTAATCTGCCGATGTTGCGCCTTTAAATGCAGCGCATCAAACCGCCTTTATCTCTGGGTCTGCTAGTTCTAGTTGCACATTCGACGTCATGCAGGTACAGGCAAAAGACAGACCCTGACTCAACATAGCTATCTCTGTTTAGTCTGTAAATAAAGGCTGTGTGTGTGTGTGTGTGTGTGTGTGAGAGAGAGAGAGAGAGAGAGAGAGAGAGAGTGAGTGAATGAGTTAATCTAAAATCTGTCCAGAGTATAGAATACTCATATTGTTTTGGCTGCTTGAGAAGTCTGATATATATGGACATACAACAGTATCCACTATATATATATAAAATATGGTATCTGTTGCATTCTTATCATGACAATGATCTTGCCAGGCTTGACTAAGTGTGTCAGCAAGGTTTCTTTTATACTGGGGTGTTTGAAGTGAAATGAATCAAACCTTGGAGAGAAACTACGACTCTGACACATGAACAGTCGATTCAGACGCTGCAACAGCAGTGCATGCTGGGACATGCCCTCAGCTCCAACAACTATTTTGACAGATGGTGGTTGACGATAAACGAGGCCTTTTTTATGGCCAGGTAAATATTTCTCGATGCTCACAGACAGTCACAGCATAAATGTCTCCTCTGCGTGAATTCTTACCCTTGCTGTGTTTTGCAATTATTCATGATGACTGAGCGTTGCGTGTATAGGCAAAGGCAGATTTGTGCAGATGTCTTATCTGTATGCACATTTGCTATTGCCGATGCACAAATCTTAGAGGTACATGCACATGGCTTCTCTTTTGAGATGGGTTTTTGGGAACAAATATAATAAATATTTTGTTCAGCATTTTTGGCCATGCTGTTTGCAATGCGACTGTGTGTGTGTGTGTGTGTGTGTGTGTGTGTGTGTGTGTGTGTCAGACCGCATGATGTTGTCTATAAGGCTGGCATAATTTTATCTGTTTTCCAAGGCAAACCCAACTAGTTTTGTTTGAATGACAGTTGTCACACAGTTGTGTGCCTCTTTGCCAATCACTCAATGATCCTAAACATAACCTGTGTGTGTGTGTGTGTGTGTGTGTGTATATATATATATATATATATATATGATCAGTGTGATCATTAAAGCTCACCCATACATCATGAACCAAATATTTTTGGGCTCACAAAGGCACGTTGTGGCTTTGGCACCAAAACAATTGCCTGTTTCACCTTGCCGCATGTGAGCCGCGCGTGCGTGTTTGTGTGTTTATAATCACGTGGTTCCCACATTTCACGTCGGAGGCACAGGGCCAGCCGCGCCTCGCCCTCCTCGCCAGCTGTTGTCACTGTCTGCCAGCAATCAATGACGCGGCGTAAGAAGTCAGCGGTGAACGGGAGTCCCTGATGCGGCGGCCTGGCGTGAACCCCGGTGTGAGCGAACTCACGGCCAGTCTGTTAGGAAAATACCCAGTGTGTCAGCAGGAGGCTTCCCGCTGAACGCTAGACGCGGTGTAATTTATGCACAGTGGCGCCCAGCATGGAAGTTGTTCATCTCCGCACACGAGGAACTCCTCTTCTAACATACATGCACCTTTAAGAAGCAAATGGGTTCATTTTAAAACATGACATGGCACCTCAGTGGCTGTGCATTCTGCATACGAGTAATATAAGTCTTATATATAATATATAATATAAGCCTTATCCTGAAGAAACAATGAGATGGTATCCTGGATTTGAGAGGCATTAGGGGATGCAGGTCTGAAACTGGGGCACTCGTATGTCAGATGCCCCCCCCCCAGGACTGTTTATGTAGACCTGGCAGGATTTCCTGCTACATGATGAAATAATTAGAGGCCCCCAGTCTGAAAGGCCACATCAGGCAAGTCAAAGGTGGGGGGGGGGTTTGGTCAGATTATTCCTATCCCTGAACGATTGGTTTCCCTGGTCTGAAGAACCTTTTTATGTCTGTTATTTGTCTTTGGTGATTGGGGGGATTTGTGGGGGAATAAAGGCTATTCGCACTAGAGGGTCTTGATCTTAATCACTTAAACTGCACGAGGACACAAGAGCCGGTCATTGCTGACATGTCATTGTCACTAGTGATGCGTGGAGCACAAATGAATGAAATCTGAATGATCTGTTTGCAAAGGAAATCACAGCGCACAATAAACTTAAAGTGGCAAGTAAGCAAACTTTGTTGAATTCTGACTGTTGAATTTTAAATAATAAGTCAGTTACAGTTACCTGTTACACTCATCGTTGGCATTTTGAGTTCAACGTGAATTATCATGTGCATCACAAAAACCCTGGGTCAGCCACGACAAACCTCCTCCCTCTGCAAACCCGAAACTTCAGTCATGCTCCACGTGGTGACACAACCGCTTGTGCATGAGTATGAGCTCACCTGCGCTCTGATGTCAGGGGCTCCCATACAGTGGCAGTGGGGTGAACAGGCTTCTGGGACAGGTGCAGGGGTTTCGGTCTCCCTCTCTCCTCCTGTTGCCACAGCAGATCGCTGTCAGCGAGAGCCCTTCACGCCTGCCTTGGCCCGAAAGATCGCCTTTTCACATCCTCTCATTCGTGTCACGTTCACACCTTCATAATCGGGAAGGGTGAGGGGAACGGGACCAGAGGGAAGTCCGACAGAGTGATTCTGTGTGTAAACTTGATCTGTGAGGACGAATGTTGTGTTTGCTTTGGCGTGTTGTAACGAAGTGATATCGTTAACCTTCAGTTTGAGTATTTGTTATTGTATTAGAGCACCGTGAAGGGGTTACTCATTGCAGACAGGACTGACTTAAAGAGCTTGTGACACCATTGAGTTATTTATTTGTACAAAGTTTAAGCAACTGATAATTTTTTTTCAGGATGTGAATGTATATGGAATGTGATGTCAAACTAATGAGAATTATGCAATGGAATTTTATGCAAACGAAAAACATCAAAAAGTGTATCGAAAAATTCAATAGGTATAGTACTACAACAGTAAAACAGGGCATGTCAGTGTGATAGAACAAAAAAAGATTCACAGGCTAATAGGAGATAACAACGGCTTCTGTGAGCCTTGCTATTGGATCTTCATAGTTTATTAAAACTTTATTTAAAGGTCGGGTTTGTATATTTAAAATAAACCCATCGTCACTCTTAGGGTCCCTGACCGAACCACTGGTGGGAATTCAGTGTCTCCGTCTTTTCTGTCTACTGCACAACAGGCGGTTGACCACTCAGTCCTTTCGCCACTGTGAGAGGAAACGTGCCTTTTGCCCTGCTACTGTACACACATAGACGGAGCGTCTGATCACGTCCAACTTTCAGAGCATCAAAGCCAGAGCAGCTGACGTGCCCGCCCAGGCCGTGGGCCTCTGTCATCGGCCAGGGTAACTACAGCTCTCTCCCGGCCTGTGCTCTGGTAGACGGCACGCTGACTATGGGCCATGGGTACATGGGGAAAGGCAAATCACTACCAGATGAGAGCAGGATTATACATTGTGTATTTCTTCCCTCCCTCCCTCTCTCTCTCTCTCTCTCTCTCTCTCTCTCCTTCTTTCTCTCTTTCTCTGAGACCTTCATTCATAATAACAGCGAGATATAGGACTTAAACCTGAATTACTTACCTCTCTCTCTCTCTCTCTCTCTCTCTCTCTTTCTCTTTCTTTCTCTCTAAGGGACCTTCATTGAGAATAAAAACGAGATGGAGGCAGAACTAAGTGCTCTGCTAGACTTAAAAAGACACAAAACCCACACTGAACTGTATAGTGAGAGATGTAATCATCACAGAATGGTACCTTGGGGGCAGACATGAAAGTGTCTGGACGGCTGAATCAAATGGCTTACATGGCACCTTATATACAGGCTGATATGTATTTACTTTTAAAATCCTGTCGCAAATTTATCCTTGACAGTTTTCAACCTCAAACCTCAGATCTGGAAATTGGAATTAAAATGGACACACCTATTGTGCTGACTTGAGTATTTAGAGAATGTATACTTTGACCAGCTGGTTTTTGAATACAACATGGGAAAGATCTCCTCATCGTTTATTCACTGTGGTCAATGTTCGAGCAGATGTATCACCGAGCAGTGTGTGTTGCTGCTCCAGAGGGGCACGCTGCAGATTACTTTTCCCGTCTTTAGTACCTCGAGGCAGGAAAGATGAAAGGAGTTTTAAGGTGTTCCTTACATCCAGGGCCTTTCCTCTGGGCTCACCTCCATCTAGTCAAAGTGAGAAGAACCAGGAGAGAAGAGAAGAAAGCCGAGCAGGACAGGGCCTGGGACTCCTGGGGCTTTGATGGAGAAAAACTAAAGTTATGTCTGACCTTCCAGGATGGAATATTCAAAGCCTCATGCCATTTTCTATTCTGGCTGCCACCACAGACGCTCTGTGACTTGTGAGTCTTGTCGTAGAGTATTGTTGTAGCACGCTGTCAGCTTGTCTTCGCCAGGTCAAATAAGAAGGAACAATTTTCATCAAGTCCGGAAGACACTGTAGGTTTTTATAAACGGAGGGTGTGGCAACAGGGGCAAATAATGCGGAAATCACGCCAATCTGTGAAATTGCGCAGATGTTATTTACATGATCTTTCTGAGTAGATGCCACAGTGCACCGGAGGTGAGGACCCGATGGTCATGGTGCCACTCCTTAGAGGTGCCGAAAACAAAAGCTCACATTTACGCACGAGGCCCACAGAACACACGGGCTGAAGCGTGTTGTGTTTTGGGTACAACTTCCGTGTTGGGGTGATGCTGTGATCTGTTTCCTCAGCCCGGCACGATAGCTGCGGCTCCGAGACTGCCTCACGATGAATGGCTTTCATCGGCTCCATTTCCTCTTCCACAAGAGCATCTGTGGCTCCTTGACACGCAACCGCGCCCATCTTGGCTCATCAGTAAAACGAGGAGGTCACGGCAACCACCAAACTGGTATACAACATATATTTTTGTATTGCTTTAGAAACCGATGAAAAACCAATTATTTTGGAGGCCTCATGTTAGAATTTCTAGAAATATTCAGTTTGTTTGCAACATATGACCAAAAGGTGGGCAAAATTCATACCACATGACATGGCGATACCATGTACTGTGATATATGGGAATGCAGTTTTATGAATACAGCACAGGTGCATCTGAATTGTAAATATTTATCACAAATGCAGCAGTTAAAGAGAAATATACCTACTATACTAAAGAAGTAAAGTTGAATGAAATGTTTAATTACTAAATTAAAGTAAAAGCTACTGATTGAATACTATAGTATGGGATGGGATGATAAAGGAAACATTTTCTCTTTCATTTAGACCACTATTACAGACTTGGCATGGCAGGCCTGTGTCTTGCAACGTCCAGGAGGGGGGTGTTGGCGGAGGGGGGGGGGGGGGGGGGGGGGGGGTGGGGGGTTATTTTCTTCTGTCGGCAAACTCTACTTCCAGCAGGAAACATGACCGCTGCATTTCCCCAGATCGAGCTGTCAGGGGGCATTTAGTGGAGTCATGGAGCTCTGAGACCCCTCACCTCCCAGACCTCCAGTGTTGCATGCACTACATCTACACGACTGCCACCGTCCAACATCCACCCCAGCCCCCAGCAGACCGAGGGCTCAGGAACGCACGTCTACCAATAAAACAGAGTGGCAGGGTGGTCGAGTTTTTATATCACTGAAGAAGTTCTATTTTGTTCATATGTGGCTGACATAATATCCGGATTGTGCTGTGCTAAGGATTTCCTGCATTATAGCAGTATGTTAAGGTCAAGTTATTACTGCATCTAAAGGTTCTGTGATCAGTAATAACTAAACATGGACATGTATGGGAAGAAGGCCTAATGTATCATGACATATGAATTCAATGTCAGTGGAAAAATCAAATTCAATAAGGCAAGTTCAAAATATTTCAATTTTGGATGTGGGGCAGATATTTGTTTGGATCCAATATTTGGATGTGGGGCAAAATTGATGTTAGGCCCCATAAATGAAGATGAGGCTATTTACAGTATTTTCTGGTGTCACAGGAAAAAAATTATGACCTTAAGGTACCAGGATACATAGTGTGCTTAAAAATATCAAACAGCCTTCAGAGGTGAGTTATTGAACTGTCCTGGAAAGGGTCAGTGGAGAATGAGAGGAACTGGACACTTTTTCTTGATGCTGCTGAGGTTTTGCAATATGCCAGAATGGAAAAGGGAATATTGAGTCACCTCAAAATGTCTCGGGGCGGATGTAGCAGACGGCGACCAGCAGCAAGAAAGCGACCAGCAGCTCTACACAAGTGATTCACAGACTGCACGAATCTTTTCAGGGAATATCCATTTACTATGTTAAAAACGAGCATTTACCCCAGGGACGCAAAAGGACAATTCTTGTAGTTAAATGAAAACCACATTTACATTCAGCAAAAGACGTGTTCTCACATGAAATAAAAAGGGGGCGTGTGCTTGTGTGGTATGTGGGTTGATAACACGTCTATTCTGATATTGTTAGAATTAAAAATGAGGTATTTTAAACTTTAACGTAACCACATGTCTAGACCACCCGTTCACTTCGGGAGGGTTTTTTTTCCTTTGACGTGATGTCACTGTCTTTGTAAATGCCGTCATCGCTCTAGAAAACATGAAAGATAAGACATAATGCGTAAACACTGTACAACAGCAGTATTATTTCGCCTGGTAAACACCTTGGTGATGTAACTCGCTTCACTTTTCATTACCTACTGCAATTAAAAACAATAAAAGTCTTGTTGCCTTTAATGTGTTTAGAGGGCAACTATATTTTTTTCACTGGATTTGATGTATACATCTTGAGACATGTGTCTTTTTTCATTTGAAATGCAACATTAGAGCACGTCATATACACTAGTTTTGGTTGTTCCAAGGTCCATGAAAATAGGAAAAAACAGCTATCCCAGGAGACGAAGCCAATTAAAAATTGGTTCCAGTCAGAGCAGCGTTCAGGACGCAAAGAACACAAGAACAGCAAAGAGAGCGCTTATTTAACCTATTTAAACATAAATCCATAATTATGTGTAGCTGATTTTAAAGAAAAATACTTAGCCTATGTTTCATTCATTCTTTTAATCAACATTTTATATATACTTTTCTACCAAGACCATTAAAATTTAAATACAATATACTATATGAATTAAATCGAATCACGTCAACAGGCTATCGAAATAATTGAAGTTTCCGTTATAAGGCCTAAATTTAGTTCAAATAATATTTAGTGGATTTTGTAATCCGCTTTGCTTTAACTCGGTGAAGCAACAGGTTAAATGTGGTTTGTTAGGACGTTTTTAAGGATAGTTATAGCCTACACGAGCCAAATTTCATTTCCTTTGATTGATTTTGGTTGATGTTATTTTTGCTACCCCGACTGCACTTTTTGTAAATGTTAACATGGTCAAATATGTTGATTAAATGGTAGTATACAAAAGCACCATAAGTTCTTCAAGTAGCATAAAGAACTCTTGAATCGTTAAAATTATAAAACATGACTCACATTCAGAGTCTTAACCAAATTTGTCTTTTAAGACAGGTTCCAACTAAAGTTGCCGTAATTTTAACGATTAAAAACTTTTCCAATGTTTCACCTGCACCAGACTAAACAATTGTGCAGTAAAAAGATAGCGGCTAGTTTCCGAGGCGAAAGATGCTAAAGAAATAACATTACTTTAAACTAGTAAACCTTTTCGTCAAATCACCCACCACTAAGCAAATTCAGGTGACTAACGATAGGAAACGCCGTCCAGTCTTTCCCTCAGATGTCAATAGTTAATTCTAATGGGCAGATTTTTATTATTTAAACAAATCAAATGACAACAGCTGTAATGACTAGAAACTCGAACGGCTTAACGGTTCACCTCGTATCATATTATTTTATCCTCAACGAAGTGACGATAAATAAAACCTGTTGTGTGTAGTTCTTGGAAGAAAGGCTTGTTTGTTTATCATAGCCACAATCAATCTAACTGCAGAAATCAATGGAGAACGGAGGAAAGTTTTGCGCCGCAAAAAGGTCGATATCTTCCACTTTTCACGGTCCAAATCAAAGGCGGTGTAAATCCGGAGGGGCGGCTAGGGGAGTACCAGAATCGCCAGGAAAAGTTCCACCCTCACTCACGAAAACAAAAGTTATCATTAAAGTATGGAGTCGACGCAGAGACAGTCGCAGGAATATATTTAGCCATGTTGTCCAGAAAGCCAAGTATAGCCACATCTTGAACCTGGGAACCAGACAATGTACTGGAAACATGAACAAACACCTCACGGCCCCACGGTGGAAGAGTGCAGTAACCGAGTCAAAACGGCCAAGAACTCAGTAAGTGGTAAACTTGTAACGCCTCCGTCTATCTGCTGAACTACAATCTTAAAAAAAACTCGCTTTTCAGTCCATTCCTGCAATTAACCCACATTTTAATAGGGACACGGTTTACTAAAGAACCTATAAAGGTGAGCAGGACGATAAAGCTGTTATCTCTGTACTCGTGTCTAGTTTTCCCGTAAAATGGACACACGTATCCACACTGATGGAGCTGTTAAGAGTTTGGATCGCTATCATTTTACGCCTTGCTCATGTCCCAGTGGATTTGTTCATTTCCCCCCTCAGATTTCGCTCCTTTAGGTGGTAAAAAAAATGGAGGTGCAAGTTGTTCGATAAAAACCGTGTGGTAGCAGTTTGAATTACGGAGCGCCCTGTCAGTTTGCTAAACGACCGCGCACACGCAATTGAACGCCGTTTAATACGAATTCGTCTCTAAAGAGGGTGGTCATTACTTCAAGAGCCGTCTGTGTTTTTTTATATATAATTCAGGGTTCGTGTCTATAATACCGAGCCATTAATACTTGGCCGGGTTGTCATGGTGAAAAGGCAAGTGGACGTTAATGGGTCGGCAGCAGAGGTTAAAAGGCGGTTCGGTCGTCAAAGGGTCGCGTCCGCCTCAAGCGCTTACACTTTATTTCTCGACATGCCCGAAGGCTGCGAGGGGGAACCCCTCTGCACACCACACACACTCCTGGAAGCTCAAGACGGAAACGAATTGGTATTAAATATTTCCAAAATGTAGACTTTTTTTTAGTAGTATGGTATTTTCTTTTTTTGTTTAAAGGGATATTGTCACAATGCCGTCAAGGGAAGTCAGTTTGATGGTTTTAGTAGGAGCACTGACTGGTTGCAAACCATCTAACGTGTAAGCATCAGGTTAGTTTTATCAAATTCGTTTATGCATTTACTGTTTTTTTTTTTTATTTTGGTTTTTTTATTCAGAGCTCAACACAAGACCTATTTGAAGAAGTATCGTGTTCATCGTCGTCCTCGTTGTCACCCACCGCCTCACCACATGCAATGACGGAGAGAGCCATTTGTACCAGTTGTGGGATTGAGATAGTAGACAAATACCTGCTCAAGGTAGGAATTGCAAAAAAGCAATACAAAATTGTAATTTTACGGCTATTTTACGAGTTACGGTGGTGTTATGGAAAAGCGAGTCCTCTAATGGACGAGGGCGTCTCGGAGTCTTGAACTTGGCGTGATAATGATAACTTGGCTACACCGGCTAAGCTACTGTTGCCAAAACTTCAAAAAACACCCTTTTTTGGCTTACAAATATCTAGAACAATCTTTACACACCACTACACATTACTTGTATCCAAGTAAACTCGTGTGCCGCCTGTTTCTCTCGATATTTTATAAATACTTTGGTGTATATTGTAGTTTGTCTCAACCTTTTCAGGTAAACGATATGTGCTGGCACGTGAGATGCCTTTCTTGCAGCGTGTGCCAAACGTCACTTGGGAGACACATTAGCTGCTACATTAAAGAGAAGGAGATATTTTGTAAACTCGACTACTTCAGGTAACTTTGGTCTGTTTTTGAACGACGGAGTTAATGGCACATTGCTGTCAGCGTTGTTAATTTTGAGTAAAACGGCCTTAATTGTCGGGCACGAGCCGTATTTCTGGAGTTGTTTCTGAAATGCAGTTCCTTAACGTCGTTAATTGTTCAGCACCTCATGTATTGAATTGCATAGTTTGATTTATTATATTATATATATATATTTTTAGGAAATATGGGACACGTTGTGCTCACTGCGGCAGGAATATCCATTCAAACGACTGGGTTCGTAGAGCCAAAGGGAATACCTACCACCTGGCTTGTTTTGCTTGCTTCTCCTGCAAGCGGCAGCTGTCTACGGGAGAGGAGTTTGCCCTGGTGGAGGAGAGGGTGTTGTGCCGTGTTCACTACGACTGTATGCTGGACAACCTGAAACGTGCCATGGAAAATGGTTAGCACTTTTGGATTTGAGAGTCTGGAGTTTTTTTAATTTTTTAAAATGTTATTAAAATATTTTTTGGGTTTTGCCACATGTCCCATCAGTATTTGTTTGCAGCATCTATACGTGTTGTTTCCGGTTCCGTCCCAATATGTTTCCCGCAAACTACATTGCCTTCTGTCTACTGCAACTAAAGGGCTATGTTCCCTTGTTCTAGTCCCTTGTTGCTGGTTGCTTTAAAACCCATATTGCGTTCTGTTTGCTCTCCAGGAAAAGGAGTCAATGTAGAAGGTGCTGTACCTTCTGAACAAGAGGTAAACCAGCCCAAGCCTGCCAAAAGAGCACGTACCAGCTTCACTGCTGACCAGTTACAGGTCCGTAACGGAGACAATCATTCCCAGTGTTGTGCTTTATGTTGCATTGCATGTATTTGCATGCATGCACGTGTGTGTGTGTGTGTGTGTGTGTGTGTGTGTGTCTCACGACATGCACATTTGGGTTGTGATGCAGGTGATGCAGGCTCAGTTTGCTCAGGACAACAACCCAGACGCCCAGACGCTGCAGAAGCTAGCTGAAAGGACTGGCCTTAGCCGCAGAGTGATACAGGTACGACGCGGCTTGAACCTCGTATACGCCGAAATATAACTGCTGAAGTAATTTGAAACTTGAGTTTTTGCTGTTTTGGTGAAGCTTAATTGGTTGGATGGATGAATTTAAAGTCCCCAACATTTATCATGTTATTATAACTCCCAGTAAACGTGTGCTCCACAGTTCTATCAGCGGATGCACAGAAACTCATGTGCAGTGCTGTGTTGTCTAAAATGTTACAGAAATGACCATATGAACTGTGTCTTCTGATCATATACGGTGCCAACCATTGGGGATCGGACTGATTAACTTATTGATTTTCCTAATTTCCCAGGTTTGGTTCCAGAACTGCCGGGCTCGTCATAAGAAGCATGTGAGTCCGAACCATTCCTCCGCAGCCCCCGTATCCTCTCTGCAGCCGGGCAGACTCTCTCCTCCTCTGATGGAGGAGGTGCAATACACCGCATTTGCCCCTGTAGACACCTCAATGCTCACTACCCTGCACTCCTATATGGATGGTAAGTTATGACCTGGTTTTTCAGGCATTCTGTATTTTGCTTTGATATGGATCCTATTCTGTAATGTGTCCTTTTGGGGGGGGGGGGGGGGGGGGGATCCAAATCTCTCCTGCTGTGTGTACCCTGAGGTTTTAGGTTTCTGACGTTATGATGATTTTGGATCGATCTTCCTTTTTAATGTCCATCCTTTTTGTCCTGCAGTTCAATCTCCAACATCGCTGGTGTTCCAGCCTCTTCTACCCCATTCGATGACGCAGCTGCCCATCAGCCATGCCTGAGCCAATCGCAGCGCCCACTGTAGCCACTCTACCAATAAGGTCAGAGGGTAGCGTGAGGAATTCCCACCCATTCTGTTGACCGAGTCTTGCACCAAGACCCAAACTGCTTCACCTTTCGTGGGCAGATACTGAAGGATGTCTGCCCTGCAATGGTCAAAGATTTCAATGTACATTATAAAAGGCTGAAGGTTTTTTTTTTTGTTTGTTTAATATATACATATCTATATATAAAATGGTTAAATACACCGCATTTAATTTATTTCTTGTATGTGACTGAGCACTTTGTTTTAAAATAAATGAATGAGGGAAGTCTTTAGTTTGTGGTGCACAGTTCCATATTTGTTTTGAGTCTGGAACACATTGAAGCTGAAGAAAAGCCAATAAAAGTGTGATTGCTGATGCCTGCAGGGTAACCGCTCCATTTAATTGTGCTAATGAATTATGTTTTTTCCGTGTTTGCGTTCGCACGGGGTTTGTGCAGTTGTCACGGTGCATCTGATGCGTTCTCAAGTTTTGGCCTTGTGTGATGTGTTCAGTTGCTACTTGAGTACTGGAAACGTTTCTAGTTTACTTCAGAGGTGAATGTGAATCTCGCGGCATTCATGTCTTTTCTTGTAGCATCAGTTTTGGTAGAAGTTGATGGGCCATATTTTCATATGTAATAAATTATATTCTGTTAAGAAACTGCCAGTTACTGGTTAAGTGGCTGATTCTTGTCTGGATATGAATGACCAAGATGAGACCCAAATAATGCTGGACAAAAATAGAGGGCAAGAAAGTCTGGCTCTGTAATAGTTTGGATGGCTTAAAAAGGTCTTGAGTAATTGTCGACACCTGTATGTTTACATTATTTTTAAGTACATACAGTGTGTGTGTCCTTGAGTGAATTTTTGGAGCCATGAGAAATCTGAATGATTGTTGTAGGACATTTTTATGGGAGACTGATCCTTTGCTTTGGGCTACTGCTGGCGTGTCGGACTTGCCGAACACTCATCCTGTGGTTCAGGTGTTTTGAGTGCTTAGACTGGTTTTAAGTGTGCGTGTCCTGGGGGTACGATGTTCATTTTAAACAAGCGGGATTTTTTTTTTTTAAGATAGACAAATGAGGCCTATTGCTGCTTTCAAGTTTTATGTGTGAGGTTTTTATTGTAAGAAATGTATGTAGTCAACAGCAAAATTACCTGCTGCTCAGAAGTACTTTTTTAATAGCGGGAGGCATGACCCATTTTGGAGCAATACTAATGAAAGGTAGTTTACTGGTGTATGGAGAACTTTTATAAAGATTGGTCCTGAGTGCATGTATTTATACTTAAAGAATGAACTGCTTTATAAATTCAGTTTCAGGACATGTCAGAGGACTTTGTGAATTTTCTTTGGCAGTACTTTTACATTTTTATTTGTTTAAAAAAATCTTGGTGGTACAAAAGATACAAATACTTTTAAATACCCATCCCAAAAAATACAAACCCCCCCCCCCCCCCCCCCCCCCAAATAAACAAACATTGATTCAACATTTAAAAACTGTAGCACTTAAAACCTACACCTCCTAGAACAAACAAACCTAAATGGCTTCGACATCCTTGCAGAGGAAAACGATTTCCCAAGTTGACCCCCCCCCCCCCCCTTTCCTAAAAGAGCTCTAAGGATAAAGGATCTATGGGTATGGAATCAAAGCACGGCTTTCGGAGCAGGAGCGTAAGCCGAAGGATTGTTCTGCTCTGGACTGAAGGTGCAGTATGATGGCCTCTCGCTCTGAGGGGTGTTCAGACCCATCATCCCACTGCAGGCTGCAAATTATCGAACATCTAAGATGACTGAGCTGATCAAGATGGAAAAACTCATTTGAAAGCCCTTTGTGTCAGCAGACTCCAGCTGTACAGTGATTATCGAGTCATTAACCTATGTACATACAGTACAACTGATTATATAGAATATACATATTAAATATAAAAACATTTATAGTTTATTTACATGACTCATACCTACTTGTCTACATTATACTGTAATTGAAAGAGGACCCTTTGTCCGAGGTAAGGCAGAATTGTACCATGGTTGAATACTGGCAAAAGAAAGCCACCCCTCCAAAAGATTCCAGGTGCATACATTGTCTCTGGGGTTTATCAAACAAATGCAGAACCTTGCCACTGTAAAACTGCTTAGACCTTAGGAAGTCTTGGCTAGCAATATGAATTAGCCATATGTAAATTCCTTTGGTCTTAGGTGGAAGACATGAAAATAATGTTTATATATAATCTCACTGATTTGAAGCACAAAACTAAAAACCTACAGTTTATAACGCCTTGAATTGGGGGAAAAAAAAGTTATATAATGCCAGCAGTAGTTTAGACATGGGCTTCCTCTGAGAATGACTGCTCCTTTATATCAAAAAGGACGTAGTGGTGTTTATGACCAACTTGGTCAGTTTAAATTTTCCATCATAGCACCATAACCTTTTAGAGCTACTGCATCTTTTCCTGTGTGGGAATTGGAAATCATAGAACGTAGATAAATACTGGTAGATATTTGAGATTTATCGTCTGGGGTAGGTGCTAAGTTTTGGGTACGGTTTTCTTGTAATTGAGCACACAACCCAATGAGCTTCCACTAGGACTGTTGTATTAACACTGTGTTTCACAAAGAGGGTTGAAGTACAGTAGAAGTGCATCTGCTCAGTGCATGAGGCTGGCGGTTTTAAAATAGCGGGAACGGATCACTCACGATCCCTTAGCCAAATGCTAACGGTCTCGCCCATTTCCTTCAATCCAAAAACTGCGTTTCCACCACAGATTCAACTTCGTATGATGTCACAGAATTCCGTCGACATCACAAAGTCCCGTGAACGGCCAATCACGTCACGGCTCTGCAGAAGCGATAGGATAAGGCAGCATTCAACAGCAAGAGGCAGAACGACGAATCGGGACAGGCGATGAGCCAGACAGGTCACTGTCCACTCCATGTGGTTGGATGGGGGGTGGGGCTTCAGTGCATAGCACCATCAGTCTCCTCTCTCAAGGAAGCAAACGCTCCTCTTCCTCACAGCTTTAGTGCATTTGATTTATATTACAGTACGCGACAGGGCGGCCATAGTCCATAACGGCTGCGGGATGAGGGTTAAAGCATGCTATGTACCGCTGATGAGTAAAGCTATTCCCTTGTGGCGGGGTTACAGAGGTCCTGGTACAACACCTACGCCCGGGACTTCTTGGGACTCTGCTCGATACCTCCCAGAATGCCGTGCAGGCCGGGGGACATGAGGAACGGCCTCGCTGGCGTGCCGTCGTTCCTCTCCAGGTCCTCGCCTGGCGTGGAGTGGGAACAGAGGGAGGCGAGGAGGTGAGGAGAGGTCAACAGGCCAACAGGCCCATGCAGTGGTGACATGTGAACAAGCTTTGAAACGGAGCACATGGCTCCAGAACTGAGTGAAATGCTGCGAATAAGATAATCAGCTAAAAAAAAAATGGTACAGTAAATATAATCACACAAATAACATGCTACTTGTTAAGATTAATGATAATGTTTTGCGCTTTTTTCAGAAGGTGTTACAAAGTTTTACAAAAGTCCATATCATAACACCTAATGCCCAGTCTAAGCGTAGCCAACTGTCCAATTCCTGAGTACTTTCCAATCTCTAGGGCTTTCCTTAACTTGACAATACTAACACAGACGCTTTTAGATTCAGTGTTTTCCAGTTTCTTTTGTTTTTATAAGAACTTCCATCGGTCACAAGATTTTTAAAAAGATATAGTAACGTGAGTTTTTAAAAGATATAATAGTGAGAAGACACTTACAGAAGCAAAGGAACAAGGTGTCCACACACATTGCATAGACGCTGAAGAAACCATGTGCGATCAAGTACGACCCGAACGCAACCGTCTGCCAGTGAGAGAAAGAAGAGTCGTCAAAGAAGAGCGAGAACGCTGGTGTCAAAATACATCAAAACCACGGAGGCAAGTTTCCTTACCAAGAGAGGCACCCAGTAGTTGTTCAACTCAGGAACTTCTTCTTGAATGACGGGTATTTTGTGTGTGAAGAAAAAGAAGGCGATGACACCTGCAAAACACGACGGGATCAAATAGGATCCACACACGAGCGTATAGAGCGGTTCAGCACAGTATGTTGTGATACACATGCCCTCTAGTGGTGGAAGAAGACAAGTGCAGGGACACGTGGAGTAGCATCCGCCATTGACTTACTGACTGATTAATGTTTTAGAACTTATATGAGATAACATTTTAATGAATTACTGAAAACAAAGAGTATGTCTTGCTTTGGTGTATCTGGACCTTATTTATTAAAATCTCAAGCCAACCAGTTTGTTCAATTTTAGTATTTGATTTATTGCTAAGATCCATATAGCTTATATCACACAACACTGTATAGTTATATAATGCAAACAGTAATATACAGAGCGTAAAAAACAAATGTACATATAACAAAATAAAAAAATAGTTATATAGGAATATAAATTTCTGAAGAGAAATGACAAAACTTACCCACACTCCCTGCTATTAACAGTTTCCCTAAAAATAGCAGAAAGTCGGTAACCTTGTCCAGCACTGCCACCCTGTGGTCAAGGAGAGAAATCACACCCGAGATAAGATTCGACGGTGAAGGGAACTTCATCTGCAAAGTGGCTACATCAAAACATCCTTACCTTACCACATTCCTCATTAGCAGAAAGAATGCATCCCGGGCTGATGTACAGAAGTTCCTCCCATAGATGGCGATCTAGGATCAAATTTCACCTTGTGTGTGTTGTGAGGAGATTATGTTGTACTTTATGCTTTAATGCACGAGCCAGGCGGGCGTTAGGGGGTGTATGGATTCTCACCATGATGTAGGCATTCCTGTTCATAAAGCGAATAAAGCGCTCCAGGCACCAGAAGCAGCACTTTAGACAGCAGAGCAGGAACCGTGCAAAGACATTATGAGCTCCTGGACACACACACACACACACACACACACACGCACGCACACGCACGCACATGCTCTGAATTTGGCCTGTACATGATATTGCCAATAAACCACAGTGACTCTTTAAGGCATTTTGTGCTTCTCTATTGATTAATAAACAGTTTAACGTTTTCTGAGTGTGATGGAGCTTCCCTCCACCACGATGAACACAAGTATGGACATTGGTTGCATGATATTCTAAGTTGATAACACATATGATTTAATTAACTTTTTATTGAGTAATATTTATCAGCTTGAAACAGACCCTGTGCCTTGTGTGCCGGTCACTCACACTGAGCTCTAGCAGTAGATTATCACAGACACAAACAAAACACACATACCTTTTAGCTTGTGGTCCAGATATTCTAGAACAATCCGAACGAGTTGAACGAAAGCTAAGAGCAGGGAACCAAAGGCAAGAGATCCCGTGTGAAATCTGCAGGCGAGACACACACACACACACACACACACACACACACACACACACACAAACACACAAACACACATTTCTGGATGCTGAATCTGGGATCCTGGCGATTGCCCCGTATGAAGGTCACCACATTACCGTAAGGCTCGGGCGAAAGAGGAGAGGACGGGGCACGGCGGGATGTCGGCGGGTTTCCTCCTGGCCCAGTAGTAGGAGGCGAAGGCTCCGGCGATGGTGCACTGGCCCAGAGCGAGCGTGAAGTTCACCAGCCAGAGGAAGATGAGGAGGTTGGTGAGCTGCAGGAGCAGGATGGAGCGGTGATACACACTCTCTCCTCCGTAGAAAGCAAAGAGACACTGAGCTCCCGGGCATTCTTTAGTGACGTTGGTGCTGTTGAAAGTCTGTTGGAGAGAACCCCCCCCCCCACACACACACACAAATGCAGACATACCCACACCAGGCACATAAAAGTAGCAGGAATAAGCATAAATCAAATGAGTAATTATTTAGTTAAAAATAATAGATGACATGCATGATTACTACCCTCTGGGATAAATGTTTTAGGGTCTAAGTTGATTTAACATCAGATTGCTAAGTTTTTGGCTAAGATTCAGTTAAATTTTCTAAATGTTAACAATGAAAATCTCAGAGGATATAATTTTGAGCAGATTTTCAACTAAAATTCAACATATTAACCAAATTGTAAGCTAATATCCACCTTGAAAGTACATGATGATGAAAACATCACTTTTTTCCTCTCAATATTTGATGTAGAGAATCCAGAGGGAGGGACTCACTTTGAGACTGCAGGTGTGGTTGGCATATTTGCAGGTGGGCTGGGCTGACATGACTTTATAGACGGCTTCGCCGGAAGATGCCAGGAAGCTGCGTTCATTTTAATTAAGGCACAAAGCTAATTTTACTGAAAAACAACCAATCAGGGGTTAAAACAGGTGAAAGGCGATGAGAGGATATTCCTTAAAGATATTCACTTGACGTAGGTTTTGTTGTAGTTAGCAGAGGAAACAACATGGTTTTCTGCATTGTTGATATATTGATATATTAAAGTTTGTCATTGGTTTGATGATGCCATTTCGGCTGATAATTACAAATGATGATTGCCACTGTAATTGCCTTCTCATGCACATTTGACACTTTTGTCAATGAACTGCCGTTTTGCAACAAATATTCTGCTGAGGTATAGAGAATGTGTATGTAGAGAGAGAGAGAGAGAGACAGAGAGAGAGAGAGAGAGAAAGCTTGGTGGAACAAACGGGAGTGCTTGCTGCTTATATGGAACATGAAGACTAACTAGTAAGTCTTTCGCTAAATCGGTGGCTGCTAGACAGGGACACTCCACGAGCCATTCGAGCATTTGATGTGAGTAGCAGGTCAATAACAGCCCCGGCACCAGACGCAATCCCCACCTACGAGGCCAGGGAAGCTCTTAAAAATAACAGTTAAATCAAATCTTGGAGTGAAAATACATAAGAAAACGCTGATAGAGGCGATAAATGAGAGATTCCACCACACAAATGCCTTTTTATTGTGTTGCAGAAATCCTGGATCCCAGGTATAGCTATTGTTTTTGTGACTTGGGACCTTGGGGTGGGGAAAACCAACAGAAATATTGTGGGAACAGGTGGAATACATGATCACTATGACAGCGACGCTGCCGGTGGCAACAGCTGTTGACACAACACCCGCAAAGGCAGGGAAGAGAGAGAAGGCAGACGGACACTCCCTGCTGAATATATACGAGGAAATTCTTCAAGAAAACTATTATTTCATACAACAGCAGACAAAGCCCACAACGGTGCAGCTATGCCCACTTCATAGCTCAATCAATCACACAAATACACTAAACCTGGATTATAATCTATAACTCTCCTATAACAGTAAACGAGCACAAAACACTGCGGATTATATGGTATACAGGTTATACCACTAGACAGGCATAGGTTTCACATGTCTGATCAAAACCTAAATGCTTATTTGGTAACACTGGACAAAGAATGAGAGTCCATTTGTATATTGGACAAGTTAAAAAAAAAGTCATATCTGAGCTCTGGTCTAAGGTAAAAATATCTGCTGCAAATACTTTTGACAGTGAACATTTCTTGTTTAATTATTCTAACATTGACAAATGAATAAATATTAACAAGTTCATATTATATGACCAACGAGCGGAAATTGAAAGTACTTGGCACAGTTTACAAGTTTTTTTTGATGAAATCTGTGTGTTACTGTATGTTTCATTCTTAATGATCTGTAGAATAGGATCAGAGGTGAAGAACGATGAGGTGATTGTTAGGGTGAACAAGGACAAAGAAGGAGAAACACGTCCACAGTAGCTGAGCACTAACTAGCATATCAGGGTCAGAAAATGAGTTTATGGAAGTAGCAGGTTAAACAGATTGTGGAGTGATGGCCACACAGGACATTGAAAACAAACAGAAGGACCGCACACACTGTTAACAGTGAAGCCTTCGTCTGCGACTCAAAAACTCTGCAACAGGTTCGTCATGTCTGACTGCTTCGTAATCTCGCCAGACTGATCCAGTAAAGAGGGAAAATGTGATGGTCTCAGATGGAGCTGATAAGGTTGGTGGGCTGGTTTGAACAGTGAGAGGAGATCTGTGTAGTTTTCACACCAAATCTCACTGAAGTCCAGACAGACACGGGCATCAGGGCAGAACGTTTGATTATTTTGCTGGCACTGACGCACTGACTTTGTCTTCGTTCATGCATGTACGAGAGGAACTCAAAAGTATGTAGAGAGAAGTTTGCCGAAGTTATAATGATTCTGCTCGCTGTGGTTGCACGACCTCCGAATATATCTGCCAAGACCTTTCCTGGATCTATGAGCTGAAGCCTTCTGTTAGGAATCAGTCCTGCTGATGTTTTTACAGCCCATCTCTGAGCCTGTGACCAGTACACAATGGTGAGTGTGGATGGATGATGGAGTCTTGTGCGAAGGAAAGCGTGTATAGAATCGGAAAGAATCTCGTCTGAAAAGTACCTCCAGGTGTCTGCAGGTGTCTGATGGAGATGGGGAGAGCATGATACAGGGCCGGCGCCACGGGGGGCGAATGGGGGCGTCGCCCCCTCAGGCGAGGTGTCCCGCCCCCTCAATGTAAAAAATAAGACCCATTTATTTTACAACAATCGCTACTTTGGTGCCCCCTCACTGTATATGTTCTGGCGCCGGCCCTGGCATGATATTTTATCCACTGTTGCATTCAATGCACCTGCTACAGACAAAATCCCAAACTGTACAATATATACAACATAATAATGTAGTAAACAGCAATACAGTTGGATCTAATGTGTTCGATAAAGATTAGAGACCAAAGAGGCCTTGTTCTGCTGATGTATTTACCCTAACTTAAGTTCGTGTTCAGATTTTTATGTCTGGAAATGTGCAAATAATGTTCACACTCGCTCATTCATTCTTAAGTTGGCAGTGTACCAACTTAATGCAGCTTGGAATGGTGCTTTTATAAAGAACCTGGGCTGTGTCCAATGCTACATTACCACACTAAACATGTCAAGCTAGTACATTAACATTACAATATTGCTGTAGTAGAATATTGTGGCGTTTTGAACACAGCATTTTTGTACACATCAGCATTGCTAGTGGCAGTGAGATGCAGATGAACCACAGCGAGGGGGAGGTTTCACAACGAACAGTGCTCTGTTCAAGATCAGCAGACGCATTACCACGTTCAAACGCAAACTGAGACATCATTTCACCACAGAAAGTATGCCTGTCTGAAGTATGTGGCCAGCTTTAAACATATTTCTAATGTTTTTACCTGGAGGATTTGTAGCTGTGTAGTTGGCAACTGGGGTTAAAAGGTTGTTTATTGATATTTATTGATGTAATGCAGGTGGCTGTTTTGTGGCGATGATCCCAGGTTAAGACAGACTTTTGTTATTTATGTGGACACTAGGGAACAGATTACCAACCATTCCACTGATAAATGGAAGTGTGCATATAAGGCATTTATGAGTAGTCAGACTCCACAAAATGCTGACTACACACAGAAGCACCCACACACATGCACACACAAACACACACACACGCGCGCGCACACACGTTTTATGTGCTGTGCCTTAAGCTGGTAAAGGAATGGCCTTCATCACGGCAAAGGCCTTAATCTGTTTCTTCTTTATTTCACGGTTGCTTAGGAATGAATGAAAACTCAGGTACGGCCGTTTGGTCAAGGCATTTGTGCATTTGGGAACGTAGTGACTTCGGGCTTTACGGCAATCCAAGAAACTATTTACGCTTCCCCCATTCATGAGCCCTGAAGTGTGATAACGGTGTGTTGCACCCTTGGTTGTGAGTCCAAAGTGTGGTTCTGAGGGGTTTTTTAGGTCACCGCGAGGAGGATACACCGCTGTCACGGCCCAGTAGGAGATACACACCGCCAGGAGCACAAAGGTGATGAGCGGGTAGAACAAGGCAGACATTATGTAGCCAATGGCCCTGCACGACACAGAGTCAAGAGGTGGAGGTTAGGGATTATACACGAAGTCGAGTGCAGAGAGAGAAAACGAGAGAGAGAAAGAAGGAGTCACCGTGAGAAACAAGCAGAGACACACACTCTTTCAGAGTGAGACACAGAGAGACAAAGACGAAGACAGTGAGACAAGGAGACAGGAAATGGGACAGTCCTACCGGCTGCCCTCTTTGAGCAGAGCGATGGCGACGCGTACTCTCTTCCTCAGGAAGATCAACATCAGAACTATGGAAGCTTCAGTCAATCCCAGAGACACCACTGAGAAGAGAAACATTCATACCACACAGTCAGGGCCGAGAAGGGAGAAAATACACTTTAGAATTCAGTGCAAGGCGATGGTTGAAGGGATGTCTTATACAAAAATAGAGCTAACAGCTAAATCCTTGAGGTAGCATTTACATAAATGCTAATTAGGCTAGCACAACGTCCCCTACTGCTGAATCATGTTGCAGGAAGTATAGAACGTCTGTATTATAATTACAGACTCACGGAAGACCAGCCACGTCTGGCTGAGCTGTAGGTAGATGTTGAAGTCCGTCTGAAAGCCAACGTCTGAGATTGTGACGTCTGCTCCTGGACTCTCCCGTAGATGTGTGAACTCCCAGTAACAGTGCCAGATTCCTGTTAACATACACAGGTTTATAGGACCATTGTACGCGTGCACGCACACACACACACACACACACACACACACACACACACACACACACACACACACACACACACACACACAAAATATAAGTGCTTTTTATGCACGCTTATCACCTGTAGCATTGCTAGCATCACAGCTAGCGCTAACACAAACACACACACAAACCCTCCATTTTAAAGTGTGGTGGAAGGTAAGCTCAGAGGCGTGTAAAATGCAGTAAGACTGCTAGCCCCTGACGGCATCCCTGGGAAGGTGATAACATCATGCGCTGACCAGCTAACCCCAGCCCATTATCCCTGGCCCATTCTGTCATCTCTATCCACCATCATGATGTCCATCAGATGTCCACCATCATCCCTGTTCCCAAGAAGACCCGACCAGCATCCTTAAACGACCACTGCCCTTTGGCTCTAACCACTGTGGTGATAAAGTGCTTTGAGAAACTCTTCAAATGTATAATCTCCTCATCTCTGCCCTGCTCAGTAGACCCTCTTCAGTTTGCACTGATGATTGCGTTTCATGTGTCCTCCATAACCTTCTCTCCTATCTGGACATTGGAAAGGGGAACTATGTGTGCCTGCTGGTTATTGAATACAGTTCAGTGTTCAATATTATTGTTCCCACCAGACTGCTCACCAAGCCCTGTGACCTGGGTCTATGCCGCTCGTTGTATCCTGGGTCCCGAGCTTCCTATTGGACTGACTCACAAGTGGTGAAGATGGAAAATCTGATCTCCAACCCCTTTTAACCCTCAACACCAGTGTGTCCTTGGTCTACTCTCTTTACACTCATCAGTGAACAGCCACTGTGAGATTCACCCATGACAATGTTGTGGTAGGTCTTATCTAAAGCAACAATGAGGTGGTCTATTTGGGTAAGGTGGAGTTGCTGGGATCATTGTGTGATGTCAACAATGTGGTTCTTGAATGTCTTCAAGACCAAGGAGATGGTTGTTGGGTAGGTGGGTGTAGATGAGTACCATATAGTAGTAGAATACACAACCACTATGGACCAACAGAACCCTGGTGGACAAAGTAAGCTTGGAGTCTACATCTCTGAGGAACTGACATGGACCATACACATCTCCTACACTTCACTACAGTACACATATCCTACACTACACTACACATCTCCTACACTATACTATACTACACATCTCTTACACTACACATCTCCTACACTTCACTACAGTACACATCTCCTACACTACACTACACATCTCCTACACTATACTACACTACACATCTCTTACACTACACATCTCCTACACTTCACTACAGTACACATCTCCTACACTACACTACACATCTCCTACACTATACTACACTACACATCTCCTACACTACACATCTCCTACACTATACTACACTACACATCTCTTACACTACACATCTCCTACACTTCACTACAGTACACATCTCCTACACTACACTACACATCTCCTACACTATACTACACTACACATCTCCTACACTACACATCTCCTACACTTGACTACAGTACACATCTCCTACACTATACTACACTACACATCTCCTACACGTCACTACAGTACACATCTCCTACACTACACTACACATCTCCTACACTATACTACACTACACATCTTCTACACTTCACTTCACTACACATCTCCTACACTTCATTACACATCTCCTACACTTCACTACACATCTCCTACACTTCACTACACTACACATCTCCTACACTACACATCTCCTACACTACACTTCTTCTACACTTCACTACACTACACTACACATCTTCTACACTACACCACATCTCCTACACTACACTACACATCTCCTACACTACAAATCTCCTACACTACACTACACATCTCCTACACTTCACTACACATCTCCTACACTACACATGTCCTACACTTCAGTATACTTCACTACAGTACACTTCTTCTACACTTCACTACACTACACATCTCCTACACTACATTACACATCTCCTACACTTCACTACAGTACACTTCTTCTACACTTCACTACACTACACATCTCCTACACTACACTACACATCTCCTACACTTCACTACAGTACACTTCTTCTACACTTCACTACACTACACATCTCCTACACTTCACTACACCTCTTCTACACTTCACTACACATCTCCTACACTACACTACACTACACATCTCCTACACTACACTACACATCTCCTACACTTCACTACACTACACATCTCCTACACTGCACTACACATCTCCTACACTATACTACACATCTCCTACACTATACTACACATCTCCTACACTTCACTACACTACAGCACTACACTACACTATGGACGGACTGCATGGACTACAGGACAGCTACTCTAAGCACTGCATCACCACAACCACAATCAATGAAGGAACTGCTTTATAGCTAAAACCTTACAACATACATTCTACAAGGTACACACACACATACACACACACACACACACACACACACACACACACACACACACACACACACACACATAAATATAAATGTGCTACTGATATACAATACAAAATAACTATATTCATAGAACAGATTCTACAGTGTTATTGTAGCACATACTCATTCACTCCCTACATCCCCCATTTCTCTCATACACACTCACTCACCGTAGGCCACAAGCAGGATGACAGCGATGATGATGAACCCAAGGAGGAAGGCAGCGGTGAACCGCAGGAGCAGGATGAAGATCAGACTTATGATGAGTGCTAGAACAAGCCCGCTGCCACACACACACACACACACACACACACACACACACACACACACACACACAATGGTGAGCATATCCAACACAGTACACAAGAGAATACACTCACACACACTGGAGGTGGAACACTTAAGTGTTTACTTAAAGGACTGAACCGTAATTTTCCAGCATTATGCAAAATTATGTGAAACAGCAGGAATATAGTGAACATTGCATGTATTTTAGAGAAATAATAATAAAAAAAATAGAAATTTCAGATTTTAACATTATAATTCAGTTTCTTACATTATAATCCAGTACCAGGATTTGGTATAATCCTCCACAATCTTCATGCCCAGTTGTTTGGCATCTACTATACCTGTAATAGCACTGCAAATGTTTGGATATGGTTTGTGTGTGTGTGTGTGTGTGTGTGTGAGAGAGAGAGAGGGGGGGATAAATTAGCAGAATATAGACTAAGGTATAAAACACTAAAACACAAAACATTGTTAGATAAAGCGATTATGTAATTATTATCAGTCAGAACATTTTGATCCTCATGAACCCTTAATGATAAAAAATCAAACGTTCCAATCATTTCTGTTTGTTAATGTTTCTGCTACATGGGAGGAAGATTTTCATCAATCTGCTCCAACCAAATACAGCACTGATTTCATGCCGATCAATGTCACTCTGATTGCCACTATAGCCTATGGGAGCTGATGTTTTATGGATATTACTCGACAAAATTAACCATTGCAACCTATTTTTTTAATTTTTTGTTCAATTGTTTCAGTGTATACGTTTAAGTCAGGCCCGAGTGTTTGTGCACGTATACCGGACTCACTTAGCTGCGTCTCTCAGTTCCGACACACTCCGTGCCGTGTCCAGCGCGTCTCTGAAGGCGGTTCTGTTCCCGACCGTTAACGTGCCGTTTCTGGTGATGAAAGCTGGGAAACACCTGCGCAGGACTGTGGAAGAACCGCGGGAAGCCAAACCAGTTACATTCTGCTGAGAAACTGCTTTACCCCGATTTGTCTGTAAAGACTGTAGGTATCGGCCTGCTGAACGCCACCCTGGACCTCACCGGCTTTCGCCTCGTTACGCGGATTCATTTTGAATTGATCAGGTGCGGTCACGATCCATTTGTCCAGACTCAACGACGGTACCGCTCTCTGTTCTGTCTACAAAAGTGGAAATTCTGCTTATACTCTTTTGCTTTTATCACTCGCCGCTTTAAACCTCGGGTAGCTGGAGCAGTCTTTATTAAAACAGAGAGAGGCTCATGGTAAGCTGACAGACACAGACTCGTCGTATCGGGCAGTAACAGGTGTTCTACCGAAAAGGTCATGGCGCCCAGAACACATACAGTCGGGCCCGCCACTGTTGTTTAAGGTTCTTTTCCTCAAGATAGCTCTCCTGCTGAAGGGAACGTGTTGTTGTGTTAAATCTGCAGGGAGCTGCAGGATGCTTTAAGTTGTGCTTGACAGTCGGTGCTAAAACACATCACACACAGAAGTAAAGCTCTGGCCAGGGACTGACAAAAGTAATGGCTAAAAACCAAGTGTGTGTCAGTGTGCGGTGGACTTAGTAGTGGTAGAAGCAGAGGGGAGGTATACACACACACACACACACTCTCTCTCTCTCTCTCTCTCTCTCTCTCTCTCTCTCTAAAAGCCTATTAAGATTTGGACGTACTGAGGTGCATTTATGTGTGCTTTTGTTGCCCCAAATCAGCAAGTCCTATTTCTTCACATTCACAGGTAAACAATCTCACCAAGCACACACACGCACACACACACACACACACACACACACACACACACACACACACACACACACACACACACACCACAGAGTAGTGTGCATTTAGGAGGGACACTTACATGGTCTGCTGGGCACTATTATTGAAGGGCAGTCCTCATCACGCAGGACTTGAGCCACAGGCTAACAAAGACCGAGAGAGAAAGAGAGAGGGAGAGAGAGAGAGAGGGAGAGAGAGAGAGACAGGGACTCTCTTACATATTTCCCAGGCAGCACATAGCAGTAGGACATTCTGCAATGTTCTATCTGTGCAAAAACATAATGATGCAATTATGGCTGTTGGGCTTGTTCCGAAACATCGCCATGCACAGCCCTCTCTTCTGTCCTGCAGTGAATCATTCGCCCCTCTTAATGGCCGACATTTGGGGCCAGGGCAAGCACAAAGTACTGTGCAAATGGTCGGTTAGCAATAAGGTTAATGTATTCATTTTGAATAAGTTTTATGTATTCGTTTGATTCAAGAGTATTAATTAATCATGGTGGCTGCATGATGTTCGAGCGTTTCCACTTTAAAATACACATGTGAGTGTAGTAAGTTTTACTGCAGCACTCTACAGATACATACTGCTTGTGTGTGTGCATACGACTGTGTTGGTGTGTATGAGGCTGTATAGTGTCCTGATTCTAGTAAAGTTCAAATCTAATGAGACGATGCCTGCTGTTTCCGCAAGTACATATGTCCCTGGTTTGTGATTTGACAGCGTCCTCACCTACATTACAACAAGCGTCATTAACAGGAACAGCTTCATGTACACAGAAGGCCTGAGCATGTTTTTTTTCTGTAATTGGCCAATCAGCAAGAAAAACTAAAGAGAACAGCACTCCAGAGCAATGCTGAAAACCGCAGTTATCCAGCCAACAAAACACCTCGCTCAGAGTCCTCTAAAAGCCCACAGCTGGCTACAATGGAGTTCTCGTTTCAATCAGACTGTCACAGCACACCATCGTTGCTTGCTTGTGTCTCTAGGGCATAGAACAAAAGGATGTAGCGCGCACACACACACAGACACACACACACACACGCATGCTTGAGGCAAGATATACTTGGTCTATGACAGCTTTCCACAGACAAAGTGCTCTTCAAAGCACTGGCTGAAAGCTTACTATATTTTTTTCTTAAGACAGGAAGACAAAAACTTTCTGTGAGTGTCAGAGGCCAGAAAGAGAGAGAACGAGATGTTGATTATGAAAGTCTACCAATGTCACAAAGCTGCAGTTACTTTTGCTACACTAATCACTGTCTGAAAAGCACAATGACAGGAGCTTGCTTGTAGACGGGATTAAGGGATAATTGGCTCTTTGGGACACTTGAAGCCCGGAAGCCCTGGACGAATGCCGAGGTTCGCCTGCTGCTGAGAGCATGTGAGTCTGCTTTCAGATCTGGTGATACGGAGACACGTAGCACAGCCAGAAACAACCTGTAAAGCATTAAGAAAGCCAGACACACCTACAAGGTGTCTGTCGAGGAGTGCTTCCACAGCTCTGACCACTGCTACATGTGGAAAGGTGTCTAGACCCTCACAAACTACAGACCATCCCATCCAATTACCCCCTACCATTAACATTCAGCAAGACCTCTCTCATGGACAAGTGTAATCGATTCTACGCTTATTCCGGCACCAGAAAGAGAGAATCATACACCATACGGGATGACCTTCTTCAAGATGGCATCACCCTCGCTCACTGCCATCTTCAACCTGTCATGGCAGATCTTCCCAAACGTTTTACCACTGCACCCCTGAGAGTACCGGCCAAGGCCCGGCAAAGAGAGAACACAGCTCGGAGCAATGCTAGCACACTGCTAATGCTAGCACACTACTAATACTAGCACACTACTAAATCTCCATCGGAGACCCACACCACCAGTGCACCACACACAGCATCATTAGCGCTTCCTCACACTCCGGCTGCACACTGTATGAAGATACCGGATACTGCCAGAAACACTCCGCCGGTAAACACTAGCGCCAATGCTGGACTTCTCCATACCAATTTAGATACCAATTATTGAAACCTAAATACACAAACATACTGTACACTGAATATTGTACTGTATACATTTGGTCTGTATAAAAACTATATAAGGTATTTTGCACTGTATATATTTTATATAAATTAGATATATGTATGTGGGTATGTGCATTGACCTTTATCGTGTGTATTGTGTGTGTGTGTGTGTGTATACACATTATTTTCACACAGTGTTGTCACTATAACATCAGCAGGACTTAGCTCTCAAAGATATGACAAAATGCATAGACTTATGTGATCTTAAGAACTGATACATGATTTCGGATTTTAAGATTCAAATTGACCAAAATGAAATCACAATTGATCAGGAAAGTACTGTTCTCCCCCCAGACCCAGTGAGGAGAGAGTACCTTCTTGGGGTTGTTGAAACCTGGTTTGCAGAACTGCTTGTAATACTCCCAGTGGCTTCTGTTGAATCTGTATTGGAGCTGCATATCTGTGTATGTGGCAAAGCGGTCCGGGCACTTTTCAACACACATCTGCAACAGCAGCGTAACACATGCATGATCGATCTGCTTAAGAGTTTAAAGCCAAAAATAAACTTACTGTAGCATCCCAGTGAAAAGCGTCTGGTACCTGGGTAGTAGGACACTGGAGGTTTATCAAAACTGCAGGGCTGGCACATTTCAGTATATTGAAGTAGAAAAGTATGGTTTTCTTTCTGTGGGGAGAGAATGCTATGGATCAGTAGGTATGAGCTGATGCTTTCAGGGAAATGTCAAGGCTTGAACACGGTCCAAAGCAAAGCTTTTTGATCCCGGTCTAAGGTGGCTGCAGTGCTGTGTATCACGCAGTACAAACACCAGTGGAGCGCCCTCTGCAGCACACCCGAGGCAAAACGGAATTTGATTAGCTAAATTAAGTTTGACATAAAGGCCATGTCTGAGAGTTTTCCTAGCTGATATATTCCCTGCTACCATTCTCCAGGATCTGTTTTCACAGCCCTTCTCCTTCCTGTCTCCTTGTGATCCTATTTCTAGTTCTGTTGTCCTTTGTGTCTGGTAGGGGAGACACAAACGTCTCACATGGAGAAACTTGCTGCCCTGCAGTGGAACTGGAGAACACGAGTGGAGTGAAGATCAATGAGGTGCTGTCCTAAAGTAAACAGGAGACGATTAACAGTAACAAGGTTCATTAAGATGCCGCCTTAGCCAAACCTAAATTAAAGTAAACTGTGTGCATTGAATATTCTATGCCAGTAGGTGTCAGTAAAGTCATTTAGAGAATGAGGCCTTTTGAAACTGTGTGGATCAAGATGTTAGGACTGCTATCTTTGGAGAACATACAGTCATGGCATCTCATTTTGATGTAAAACCTTTACATTTTCCTAAGTGCAAACACTTTATCATCTAGATTAAATCATCTTCTAATTAATCAAAGTAAAGTAAGAATGTGGGATTGGTGGACTGAGAACATTAATCAAGTTCTGAAAAACTCCCACACCCCCACGATACTCCTGAACATCATTCATGACTTAGACCAAGGGCTGAATTCAATCTACGTGCCACTATGTAACCTCCATGAGCGTAATCCTTTAAAACCTCAGTGTTACACAGTGCCCAATTACACCCCACATGGATCAAGCACTCTAAACCAGCACAGAGTAAACATCCCCCCCTGCACGGCTGCACACGACCAACATGCTTTATCGTGGTGCCCCAGCTCTGCTAATGAGCCAGTTTTTTATTTAATCTGCTTGAGGTTATGAGCTGCCAATCATTCCTGGTTTCACAATGGCCAGCTCAACACAGGAGGCAGTTTGTTGGGTGGGAGGTTCTTGGGAATCTAAAGAACGTTTAATATTGTTTTGTTGGCAAAAATATGGCCAGCATCAGCAAGGAAAGATTAAGCATGCCCATTTGGCTAAAAAAGAGGAGGTGCCAAGTAATGGTGTTACATTGGCTACAGGTTGCTTAGCTACACATGTATCCTACAGATGCATGTCTCTGATTGGTTGAAAGGGATACTGGTACTTACGCATTGGGTGTGCCCTTCTGTCCACAAAACTGACCTGAGCTGTCAGTGGGGTAAATCACTTTCCTGGGGTCTCCATGAATCCAGGCTGTAACAGTCATAAAGAGGCAGGTCACGAGTTTAGTTCTTTAAGTACACCTTGATGTGTTGCCAGATTCATTTATAACCCCTCCAAACTAACATACCAGCAAAGTTTCAATGGGAAGTTTTTGTTTATTAAAATGTCAGACGGAAGTGTAGGAAGGAAGGGAGCTCCAGTCTCAGAGGTGTGGGACAAGTGCGCACTGAAATGATCGATGGGCCTTGGTGTTTATCTGTGGATAATTACATCTATCCCACTGAGCGGAGGAACCATTGATTTCCCTTCTGCACCCCGCCGTCCCCGCGTTAATGAAGTTACCACATACGAACAAGTGACAGGGCATGTCGTCGCTAGGTTCTGTACCACGGGTCTTTCCACAAACAAATCGGTCAGCGTCGTTCTAATTCGTATGGGTGGTGCGTTTTTCTTCCAAGCTACCTTTGTGTCTGTAATCCTAATACGGGGCACATCACAATGCAGATTTCACCTGTACTGCACTTCATTACACATTAAACAGATACAAATATAGCTAGACAGACAGTTATAAATAAACACATGTTCTACGCTGCATCTGTGTATGGAACTGAACACTTTACCTCTTAAATACCTCCCACAACCATTGTAGTTAGAACTGAAGGGCAATTTCATATGTGACCTGAACATCTTACCAATACGACAACATTGGTTTGGAGAAAACAGGTGTGAAATAACATGGTGGAGATTAACTGCCATAGTCACGTTACAGGCACGCAGAGCAGCAGAATCCGTGTGACAATCGTTCACCCCCCCAATGCCCGACCTTATGGTCCCATTAATCTTGCTAAAATATGTGTATGCAGATAAGCTGTAAGGCTGCTTATCGCGATTGAGGCGGTGATAGATTCTACAGGACATGTGCTGTTTTCTTTGTGCTCACCAACAAAGGCGAGTCTTCCTGCTAGTGTAGGGAGCACGAGACAGTGTGTCTGGAGGATGATGTCATTGATGATTTCATCTTTCTGAGGTGGACTGGAGTGGCGAGCATGCGAGTGTGTGTGCGTGTGTGTTTGGGGGGTGGGTGGAGAAACTGGTGACATCATTCTTAACTGGCAGGGAGGGGTATGGACAGATTTTGCTATGGTTCCCACCCATTAGAGTCTCCACGTGTGGGCTGTTTGGGGGCATATGAAAAGATTCTGCTGTTGGCTAAGAATGAACCCCTATTTTGAAATAAGATTAGATCACCCCTGTTGCCTATAGGTACATGATGACATTGTCAGTATGGCTCACTTCGCAGATTTACTAATGACTAGTGGCTTCAGGACTGGGCATTAACACCACATAGGAACACTAATTTAGAACTGAAGCAATTAGAGGCAATTGACTTTAAAAATGCAGTGGGTGGTCTCCATATGGCTTTGCTCAGTGGCATAGGCAGGCGCATCAGCCTTCGTTAAAAGCAACATCACTGAGATAATGTTGTAGTCCAGCTTAGCCGACCTTTTTTGTGTTGACAGCCTGGGTGTTTGGCGGTGGGAGAGCAACACGTTTAAGGGGCATCTCAAAGCACGGGCACACGCCCTCCGTGCCTACGGCTCAGCCACGCCCCTTTTGCCCTTCAGGAGGGATCTGTTTTTCAGAGAACCAGCTGGTGGATACAAACAGCGATGTCTGGGACATGAATAATTCCCACTCATAGTTCTCTGGCAGTAAAAGCGATCCCCAGAAGCATTGTGCGTTGTCGTGAGCGGAGTTAGCTTTAGCGTTAGCGTTAAGTTTAAGAAGCTCGGAAGTGCTGTGGCATGGTGAGCCGAGTTAGCTTTAGCATTAAGGCCTCGTCTAAGAAGCCCAGAAACACTGTGCAAGCGCAGCGAGTGGATCCGGCGTTAGCGTTAGCTGCAGAGAAGAACACTCTGCAAAGTGGGAAGAAGAGGAGACCATCGCTGAGCTGAGGCACATAAAATATTCATGCCCCTCCATCAGAGCGACAGGCAGTGAATGCACACACTCACTCCAAAACACCCCACAGACAGAGAGCAGATACACCCCCCCTCGGTTATTCTCTGTTTTCCGACTCTTTTATCTGTATGACTCCCACTCTGAAGTCTCCTGTTCAGAAATCTCTGCAGTACTTAAGCACTGTTATATGCTGTTTCATCTGTTCTTCACAAAGTCCGAAAGGATGCCTTCAGAGAGAGAGAGAGAGAGAGAGAGAGAGAGAGAGAGAGAGGGTGGCAGAAAATTACCCTCCTCTATGATCAAAGGGTTTTCAGCCTAAGTTCTAGTCTGCAGCTTGGCCACTGTGTTACTTTTGGGAGGTCTACAAAGTAATGGAATCCCACACACCAAAGCTGTTTAGATAGTGCTTAAGTAACCCACTTAAGTGTAAATGTTATAATTTTAGTTATTCTGCTGCTGTGGGATTCAGTGTACCTGGATGTAGCGATGTACCGAATGTGACACCTCAAACGCCATTTTGGGATGTAATATACCGGTTCCCAAATTGTGCCAAAGTTGGCTTTATTGCTCTGTGGGAAGCGAAAAGGATAACTAACGCCATTTTATTTCCCCACGGAAAAGCCAATTTATGATTTCAGACATGACAGCAAACAGACAAGTGTGCTCACTCACCCACAGTGCCCAGCGCAACGTAGCCAAGGATGACGATGATGAAGAGCACACAGCACAGCACATCCGTGCAGCCTCTGTGGAGAGCAGGGGAGAGAGGAAGAGTAAGAGAACGAGAGGGTAGGTCTTCATCACTTTCAATCCCTTGACAACATACAAGGAGATTCTGTTCAAAAGAGAGCTATACAGATTCCGTCAAATGCTGTTTTATGGCTGATCAGCTCTGAATACTTTCGTATTATTATTATTATGCAAATTCTTTTTTTAAATGATACAAAATTACAGATAATTTAAATCATGATCCTTGCCAGCATCCAGCCATTTGTTAAACAGAGGTTTCTCAGAATTAATGAACATGGTGTATCCTAGTCATTGCAGCACACCTGAAAGATTTTTCAACGAAGAGTGTAAAATGTATCCCACATGCAAACATGCTGGAAAAGAGCCTATTAATGCAGAGTTTCCCTGCACAGTCACTGCCACTCTGGGCCACTCAGGGCTTATTCAGGTGATGAGCCAAGGAGCTGAGTCTGGTGTGATCATTCAGAGAACCATGTGGTGCCGTGGTCCGCCAGGACTGGAATCTTACCTCACTATGTTGGTGGCATACAAAGGCAACTCTGAGGGGGAGGATTCCCCATATCTTGACTATATTATTGCCTTGCTTATAACGTAACATAGAGCTGTCTGAGCTGCAAAAACTCAAATTGTCGATAAGGACGCACAGAAGACAGAGATAACAAGATGAAGAGAGAGACAGAGAGAGTCCTGAAGTCAGTACACACATTATGGGCCCTGTAGATGAGCAGTTCCTGTAACATTCTGAATCCTCGTCCGCGTATTAACCTTCAGCGCCGCTCCCCGTGGGCCCGTCACCACCCTGGTGAAGGTTCTGCCACCGCCTGCCCATCTCTGGTGAGCCGTACGAGAACAGAAGCCTCTCTGATCGCTCCCTCTGCTGTTGTACGACAGCTCCCACTCCGACGCCCACAGACGAGCCCTGCTTGAAGCACTCTCTGCTGCCTCCGCAGCTTTGTGGAGAACATGTGTAGGAGACACTCATCTGGCCTATAGCGACGTATCTCACACCAGGCCACTGCAAACGCAAACGCTTAGAGTAGACGGCCATTTCATTCTGCAGAATGGACAAAGACTTATGTTTTCATTTTTTAAATATCCCCTTTAATTCAATGAAATAAAACATATGAATATTTGAATGTTTTCTTGAAAGAATATTAGTGTCCAAACTCCATCTGCCTGCAGACAGATTACATCAGTTTAATAAAAAACTCAAAATATTCCTTCCCAGAATACTTTGTGTGTATGATATGTAGATCACAGCAGCGGAGCAAAGCCGAGTATGGCTTTGGATTCATTGTGACTACAAATGGCTAAATAGTTATAATTACAGGGTTAAATGGCGTGGGCCCGTCGTAATATGTGTTGCTCTGTTCAGTGAAATAATGCCAGATCTGTAGGTAATGACTCAACACATGGTGCCTAGGGATTGTTGGGGCTATTAAGGAGGAATGTCCAATGCACGTCCCCAGGTATCAACCATTAGCAATGGTTAATACAGAGACAAAATAAATGATGCATGTATAACAAAAAAGGAACTCAACGGTTTCAAATCTATTCCGAGGTGCTGCCACAGTACCATGGGGTTGCATTGCCTGCCGGTATGCCAGATGATGCCATGATTTCTCTATGCATGGCAGGATTGTGGGATAGAGGCACAGACCTGGGTATAACCTGAACTCACCTACAGAGTGCCATTACTATTTGTGATTCATAGTTATTCAGTTATATATGCTGAAGTATATATTCATATTATTAATAATAATGAAGTAGAATCACACATTGCTCTCAGCATACACTCGAGTATATTTGAAATAAAATAATATTTTATGTTAAAGATACATTTGAGGCACTTATCATTAATTGTGTTCAGTTAGCGACAGCAGTTCCTTTGCTCAATGGCACTTCAGCCGCGAGAGAGCACTGCTCCCTCACCTCCCACACACCCAGGGTTCCTGTCTGTCTGAGGTGTTGGACCAGCAACCTTTCGTTCCCAACACCACGTCCTTCAACCTTCACGCCAGAGCAAACACTTCAAGAGCTGAGAGGTCATTTAAAGTGTTCGGCAGCAGGGCTGGGGAGTCAGTCCAGCAGTAGGATATGAAATCTGAATAAATCACAGTTGATTACATTATGAGGATGTTTCTGATCCTCAAAAGGCTGCATATTGATCCACAAAAAGCCCCAAATTGATGAATTATTCTGGTCAGGTGCTTCCCTTAAATTCATACAACTTAATGCATATGTATCACACAAAATAAACTATAAACATTAAATGAACTCAACATTCTTAGGCAGTGTGGCTAGGTCACTTGGCCTAATCCTTATAAATAAATAATGAATCCCTTATTAAATCATCACATTTTCCAGAAGGTTGCAGTCAATCAAAAGTATTGTAGCACTCAATCACATTAGCTGTCGCTGAGCACTGGCGGCTAACACTTTTGGGGACTCCAGTCTATGTAAGGCTTTGGTTTCTGAAAGATTTTCTCCCAAAGGCCTTCAGAAGAATTCAGTTCCCAAAGGACATAGCAGGCTTTAACAAACAGCTGTTGTGTGATGAATAATTCAGGAGAGGGGTTTTCTTCCTCCTTTAAAACCCGACTTCGCTGCCACATCCACAGCCGTGGATCAATTCCGGTTTGCTGTTCTAAGGCTTTTCCGCTGAGTCGGCTTGCTGGATCTCAGTCTGCGCTTAGTCTTGATCTCCTGGACTGTAAACCTGGATTCAGTCATAGCTCAGGGATGCAGGAGTGTTTTTAGACAATGTACACTCAGATCAAGCACATATTGCAAGGAGGGACTTAGACTTTGAACAGACCGAATGCAAATATCACCAGGGAACTCTCGATGCGTGGAATCAAGATAAGTGCGTATCTCTCTTTAGGGACTACCCTGTATGCATTTTAATAAAGCTACATATGTAAGACTATAGAGTAAATGCTACATAGACTGTAAATGCTACATATCATGGATTAGAAAGAACTTCACTGTTTGCAGTGCTTTGGTTAAAGATTGATGGACTTGGTATGAAGGAGTGGATTTCAGTTTGCAACAGAGGGTTTCCATAAATGTAACTGCATTTAGCTGCTTAGCTGAACCTTAACAACCTGAAACAAAACCATCGGAAAACAAATAAAACTAATGGGCCGCCCAATGGAGGATGGGTTCCCTTTTGAGTCTTGGTCCTCCCGAGGTTTCTTCCTAATCCCCACCATCATAGGGAGTTTTTCCTCGCCACTGTCGCCTTTGGCTTGCTCATTAGGGATCTGGACCCATACGATTGTAAAGCTGCTTTGTGACAACATGTGTTGTAAAAAATAAATTTGACTTTGACACATTCTATTTATGACACGTGAACAATAAATGTACTCAAAGAAAGTAGTAGTACATTACAAATGACTAATTTGTCAGGTTTTATTAATATGAATACTTATTACCAGAAAAGGGAATAACACTACTCATTTCTTTCCACACTCTCGACATACAAAACCACATAAAAAATAACAACCAATAGGACTTTTAATACTTCATTCATTAGTCGTTCGCTGTAAATAGTCAAGTCATCCAAAATCTGTAGTTTGTTAAGGCTATAAATTATATAATCAGCTAATAATTCAATTTGAATACCCTTTGATGCTCGATTCAGGATTCAGCATCTCAATATTTTAGTAAAAGAAAATGGCAAATTATAAATTCAGAAGCATAAACATGGGCAAAATGTTTTTTATATGAAACTGTAATAAAAGTCTTTAATCTCTTGCTATTAAAACGTAGCAGAGCTTAAAAAAAGAAGAGGTTTAAAATGGTCTAATTCAGCATATCTTAAGTAACTAAACAACATCTTAAAATGCAAATCAGTGTAAACAAAATCAGAAGAAGAAGAGTCTTCTTATACTCAGGGCTTAGCCTAAATGATTACCCTCTCAAGACTTACAATCTATTTCATAAGACACTGATATGTTTTTCAAAAAAAAATATCAGCATATCTAAGAAATTGAGATGTTTGAACATTTACAGTGTCTCTTGCTTTAACAAAAAATCCTGGATTGGTGAAAGTGCCCAAGCAGAACTTCTGGTGCAGATCTCTGTTGTTGTGTCGGGCAGATCCATTTTAGGGCCTACATTTCCATCACTTGTATCCTCTGCAGTCTGGGTCTGTAAATAGCAAGGACAGAAGATTTCTTAAGACAAATATAGCCTCATGTCTCATTTGTCATCATCACATATGCAGCAAAGGCAAACGCTAATTGTATTCAATTACAAGTATAAAAAAATATTGCTAGATCCTTTCTGTCTCTCTCTGTGTTTTAACACACACACACACACACACACACACACACACACACACACACACACACACACAATTCACACACCTGAATTTTAAAAGTTTGTATTATAGACACAAATAGAAACTGGGAAAGTAAACAAATACCTGATTGTGCAGGACTGCTTTGTTCTTCAGCCTGGTCAAAAAAGATGGAGTGGAGATCAAAACTGAGAGTCCAGTGCAGGGCTCTCCAGAAGATAACCATGAATCTGGGTGCACCCGAGATATCTGTCAACACAGTTCTTTTAATGTAAGCCATGGTAGGAATGTCTTCCTCAATGCACTCATGAGTTACGTTTACATGTTGCCCAAGGTAGCTTACAGGCATTTCATGTGAGTTGTCCCATCATGTGCCAACATCTGTGACCAGTTTATGTGCTGAGATCTACAGTTCGCATAGTCTGACCGTCCCAGTGCAATAACAATGGTGTCACCAGAATTGGCATATGTAACACACTGATAAAAACTCTAACCTCCACAGAGGAACTTAGGTTACTGTTGCTCAGCTGACACTCAAAATGAAGAAGCTCTCTTCTGTAGGAGTACCTTTGCCACCTCAAAACATTATAGTAAAAGCTAGTTATTGACCATTTCAATTCATTTCTTTTATGTATCCCTCAATATAACCTGTTGCAGCTTTGCATGATTTTAACATAGCAACACTATCACTTCCTGTTAGCATAAAGCAGTACCTAAACATTCTGTGTACTAACCTCCCAGTAGTATGGTACTGTATTAAGATGAGTATGTAGTAGCTAGCGATAGGATGTACACAATTGAGAGGCACCCATCGTATATTTGGGATGGTCATATTAGCGTGGTGGCTCTCTGGTTGTGTTTGTACTGCAGCAGTCTCAAGACTGAAAATGTGTTTTTTTTCGCTGTTAAATCAAATGCCCCCATGGTCCCACCCCTAGATCAGCCACTGCTGCTAAGCGAAATAATTCAGCAGTAAATGGATTTAGCCAATTTTTGTCTAAATCGATAGTTTCATTTATTTTTATCCTGGTAGAAAACATAAAAAGGCTCCAGTGGGACAGCGCTCATGAACAAGACGTGTATGGTGCCTGAACTTCAGAATTATAATGCATCTGTGTCTACATCCGTAGATTTGGGGGTGCATTGAGTCTCTCTCCTTGTGCCATTATATTGAAGCTGTGCTGAGTACTCAAAGCAGTGGGCCATTAGTCCGGGTACTCACTGGAAGGGCCAAGGCCAGATTATTCTCTGCAAGAAATCATCAGCCAGTTTGGTTGGTTTTTGAACATTTTTTTCCCTTAGGAAAACAATTTGGTGATGTCTGTTAGGAATCTGTTTTAAGCACTTAAGGATTTCAGGCAGGGTTTCAAATTGTAATTTAAAATAGCCATGAAAATAAATATGAACCTCAAAATGATTGAGGTTCATATTTAAATTTATTGGCCTCACAGGCCAGACTGTAAATATGAGACTTTTATCAAATATCAGATTTTGTTCACTTTTTGTCAGTTGAAGCCACGTCTTACATTGAATGCTTCATATTAATCTAACAAGTTTATTTTGTGTTGTCAAATTGAAAAGCAAGTGAGATGAACTAGTACTTGTTTTCCTGCCTGTGTGCCATTCATAGAAATAGGCTCCATGGTTTTTAATTTACATTGTGGTTTTGTCAAGCTGAAAAGCAGGTTATGTTAGCTAGGATATGTAATATTAGCTAGGTAGTGAGCATGGCTAGGTCTAGAGAGAATCTAGATTATTTACATGGAGGTTAAATATTTTCCCTGTCTCATTCAAAATACATAGCTCATGTCATATAACTCTACAACAAAAGATATACATTTGTCAATCCCTTTAAATTAAGGTAAAATGTATCAGCAAGATATAACTAAGAAGCTAACTAGTTGCTTTAGATATCTAATCTTGACCTATAGCTAGATAACTTGCTCCTTCTAGCTAATGTCAGTTTCTCCACCACTGAAGTGGAAATTATGTCATGAGACATCTTTTCAACCTGTCAATCTGTTTTGTTTGAGAATAGAAACATCCTTTGATTCTCGATCCAATATATGTATGTTTGCATACTTAAATGAGCCAGCTTCTTTAATTCTTGGGCTAAATCATAGGATTGAACACGTGTCTGTAAAACCTCATCTTAGCATATTCCGCTTCTACAAAAATCACACACCCTGTATACAGATACCAGTGAACAATTTATAAGTATTGAATGACTGCATTCTAGGGCACACTTAACCATGTCAGAATGAAACCTACAGCCAGCAGTTGGCCATGACAAGAAAGAATCAATAGCTTCAGAAGCCAACTAAGTTCACCAGGAGTGTTGAAATATAGATTTAACTTTTGGAGCAAATAAAATACAAATTCACTGAAAATACAGTGAAGCCCACATAAAAACAAAACAATGCAACTATCACTCAATACAGGAAGTAATAATAATAATGATGATGATGATAATAACCATAACAAAATATAAAAATATTCCATTATATTCCTCCTTCCAGTCTTTAGGAGTCTTTTGTTTCTAGCTCCTGGGAGAGAGAGAGAGAGAGAGAGAGAGAGAGAGAGAGAGAGAGAGAGAAAAGAAACTGCAGAAGCTACATAACTGGTGTGCTGTTTCTAGTGGATCTATAATTACATCTCCTGCTACCAAGAGGTAATCTCTTCCATCTCTCTCTTTCCACTTCAAGGGAGTCTTCGAGGGACTGAGAAAGAATTTAAATGACCAAGGCATTCAAGTCCCTGCTGGGGAATTATTCATCCCTAATTTACTTTGATTGAAGCTAAAATGTGAGGAACAGACATTTTGGGGGAAAGTCTTTTGCTTAGGCTTTCTTGACATGTAATTACATTGTAGCACAGAGCCCATTAATTACCTATGAATCTTCACACTATAATAATTAATCTCCGCATTTATATCCACAAAGGAATCTCACACATTTGAGTTAGTGTGTGACTCGCAAATGTGCACTGAAAAATGGCCAAGAGGTCCTGCAGCGTTTTTTGCTCAACTCCTTGGTGCTGCTAAATAGAGCTCTTTGGAACCATAAATTGCAGCCAAATTAACTTATTTTGGGGAGCAGTCAGGTAGCCCAGAGGGGTGCCACCTTCACTGTAGTTTATCTAGCGCTAACAAGAAGCGCCCACACTAAGAGCTAACAATAACCCCTATAAGATTTTATTTCTACACATGCAGCATACAAAAAAAGAGGTAAACTGGCTGTATGAGAACAAATGTTAGCAGTCTGTAAGAGTCCAAATGGGCTGAGAGTAGAGGCAAACATTAACAACATATATATATATATATATATATATATATATATATATATATATATATATATATATATAATGTTATTATATAACAGATACTGTTTTCACAGTATCTTTAAAAGTAAGAAAACATGATTTAAGAACATGGTCGTTGTCTAATTCAGAATGGCATAATCATTATCATCCAGTTGCACTCACTCATATTACAGGGAAGTGCTTTGAAAGGTCTGGGATATTATTCTGAATACAGTGAGCTCCACACAGCTTGCGTATGACCACAACGGGGCTACACATGTCTTGTCCCTTAACAACCCTCATAATACCTGTGTAACACTTAGACGAATGCAAGGCTAATGCCTGTAGATTAGTACCCAGCATTCAAAACTGTTGTCCCATATTTTTTTGTTGTTACTAACTTCCTGCCTCTGCACAGTGAAATCAGAGTTGTGTTGTTTTGACTCCAATCAGACACTTTCCGCCATTCTCCTGACTCAGTGTTGGTGTAGAAAAGCAGGTATACCGATCAGCATCTCTGATTTGACACATTGTGGTGTAAAACAGTGCTATGCCCCCAAGCTTCAATTTCAGTTCCTTCTTCAAACTCGATCTGGCACCATTTTCGTCTTGCTCACTTGTGACGGGAAAAGAGATGTGCAAGGTAAGGAAAATAAAACTAAAACTTCTTCAAGTTCTTAGAGTTTTAAAATAGCATATTTTATGTACACCCAAGTTGGAGATCTCCTGCCATAGCTCAGCTGCAGTCTAGGCTAACTTAGATGGTACCAGCTACAGCTTAGATAATGATGCGGGATTACACCCGGCTACCAGTTCCAGATTACCAAATAGAGTAGGCACAGGCCTATGGGCCCTATGACTTTTAGGGTCCTTCTGAAATTTGTTGGTTGGTAAAAAAAAGGATCATTTACAAGAGGGCCCCTAAGATTTTTGGAGCCCCAACACACTTTAATACACCACCAGTAGCTACACATGTGATGAATCTATCAACATGTACACATAATGACTGAAATTACGTTGCAAATGAGTTCAAGTTGTTTGTCGTGAAGTTCCTGTAGAGGATTAAAGGATTTTAAGTGATTAAATGAATTTCTTTCCTAGGCCTGGCATATTCTACTGTGTAAAATTGCATTACTTATTATGAAAAGATTATATTTGGTTAAATATAAACATTAAAGTAAAGCACACTCACTCATTGTATTTAATCAGCAAAGTAGATGATAGTTGGTCATGTGGGCCAGCCCACAAGGCTGCTGTCACTTGAGCATGTGTAACAAAAACAATGTATTATGAAAGTAAACAATTTGAACTATTTTTCAAATCACTGTGACAAATGATACTGAAAAGAGGAGAAAAAGTCCTTGTACTTTGGCTCAAATTATGTGACCAGACTCAGTGATTCATGTCTGCGTTTCATCTTAAACTATTAAAGTATCACTTAAACTAAAGTTTATTACTAGGCCTACTACTCTTATGTCTCTCACGTTTTTTTTTTATCTCATCAGAATCCGTTGGTCTCAAAATTTGGTGTTAAGAGGTACTGTTTGTTCAAATCACTTCATTTTTTCTTCATGTTTCAGACACCTACGAGGTAGATAATAAATGATTTATTAGAAAGATCTGTGCAATATGAGAATTTCATAACTTGGAACACCGTCTGTAAGGATCAAGAGTTTCAATAATAGACACGGAAAAAAGGACCAAACGGACTGAAAATGGATGAAGAAAGCAAAGATCCTGACCTCGGTATTCACAAGCTATTCAGGCATGGTGACTCTTGATAACACTCCCTTGACATTTGGAGATGTAATGAACAGAAAAAGGTATTAACTGGACTTTTGGTATTTGATTCTTCTTTTGAATCAAATTGTGAATCGTGTTCACCAACTGTAACCCGTGGTATGACGTGCTGTCTGAAACATTTTCCATCTGTTCATCATAAACTGTTGAAGTCTCTGTCCAAAACAAAATATGATTCCTAAGCATTTAATGGTTCATTATCCAACAAATACATGGGATAATTGTTCACTCTTACATGTCATGCATGAAATTTGAACAGAAGCACATGTAGCCCTTGCCAAAATAGGGGAGTATTTAATATAATTTAATAGCTCAAATGGACATCTGTTTCGGTCAATGAGTTTTATGGTCTCATATCACTTATTGTATATATTCACCGGCCATTTTATTAGGTACACCTGTTGAACCGCTCATTAACGCAAATGTCAAATCAGCCAATCACATGGCAGCAACTCAACGCATTTAGGCATGTAGACATGGCCAATACAATCTGCTGCAGTTCAAACCAAGCATCAGAATGAGGAAGAAATGTGATTTAAGTGACTTTGAATGTGGCAGAAACTGCTGACCTACTGGGATTTTCACACATAACCATCTCTAGGGTTTACAGAGAACGGCCCGAAAAAGAGAAAATATCCAGTGAGTGGCAGTTCTGTAGGCGTAAATGCCTTGTTGATGACAGAGGTCAGAGGAGAATGGACAGACTGAGTTACGGCAACAGTAACTCAAATGTCGTTTACAACCAAGACATACAGAAGAACATCTCTGAATGCACAACATGTCTACAAGGAAGAAGTGTGAGCAATGCAAAGAGGCAGGACGGCAAATGAAGACCCCTGTGTACTGCAGAAAATACAACGTGCCATTGTGCTTTTTGCCAGTGTGCAACTGTTTCCAGCAATGGCATGAGAACCACTGAATATTATATAACGAATATATTACATTCATAATTGTAAATAGTTATAATGGTGTGACTTAAAAAAAAAAAAAAACAAACAAATGTGAAACCTTTATCTCATGCTTTTCTGTGTTATTTAGCGGTTTCTACTCCTGGATAGACATTAGAATGAAAATATATACAAATTTATTTCTATAGTTAGGCTCTTTTACATTTTGGAGAGGTTGGGGGCCATTGGACTCCCCAAAGAACACTTGGAGAAACCATTTGTTCACTGCCTATGCGGGTTGAATAACTTTAAATCAATTCCAAATTTTGCATGGTGAAAGTAGACCCCTGGTTACAAGATTCCAAAGCAAAAAGTGTTCATGGACATTAACTCTTGAGTTTCTGGACACTAAAATAAAAAAAATTAAATAAAGTTTAGAAAAGTGCCTAATTTAAAAAAAATGGTTTAATCATATTTTGTCCATAGAACAAACATGTCTGTATATAAAAGTTTTTTCTTATGGAAAACTTAAGTACAAATACAAATACATCATGAAATTACTTCTAGTCTATGTACTGCTTGATTAGAAAGCTGCAAGATTTGGGTGTGTAATTTCAGGCAGAAAACAGGTTAACAGTCGCTTCTCATGCTACATTCAAACCTGCTCCTTTATCCGGACTTGATGTTTAGCTTGTCACAAAGAGGCGCAGACAGTGGACGAGGTGAGTGACAGGCTTCGTGGTGAATGAGGCGAGTGACTGGACATGGTGCAGTGTGGGTCTGACTGTGAGACCGCACTGTGAGTGTTGTGGGACGGGGCTCACAGCAGCACCCGCTGCTCGCTGAGGACAGAAACTGAAGAGCATGTGTGTTCATCTCAAAGTCTCCAAAAGTCTCGAGTAACACCACAAAAAGTCGGTAGATTTGTCGCTAGTCGCTTTTTAAAAAGTCGCTAAATATAGCGACAAAGTCGCTCTCTCGTCTCTCCTCAATTCTCATACTCCCCATTTATCTGACAGGTTGATGGACAATCACTTCACGCAATGGCCAAACTCTGTATACAGAACACTACACAGCTAGGTTGAAGTGCCTCGTGTTGGCCATGTACATTGCAACCAAAAGCAATATTATTAATTAGATAGACTGCCTCACTACTCAGGTGCAGAGATTACTCTATTAGTTACCCGTCATGTCATGTTCCTCACAGGACTACACGCACTGATGAGATACCATCTTAAAAACTAGGGCCATTTCCATGGGCTACACACAAGTTGTGAAGTGTTGAATGTGTCTGTTTATGTCCCTCCTACTTCATGGGAGAAAATTCATGCTGGAATGCCATTAGATCAAGAATGCCATGTCGAGTGAAGAGGCAATAGATTTCTTTAGAGTGATTTATTTAGATTAAATGTAATTTAATTATTTCCTGGGATGTGTATTTAACATTTATATAACATAACAAAAGGTGAACATTACAGTTAAAATTTGACAGCAGTAGTTATTTCCCTGTTGACTCCTAGATGTCACACACTGCTTGTCAATTAGCTGAAGATCCACTAACTGCTTCTCACATTCACTCTTTCACATTTGCTTTACATTACATAACCCCTCTTGTGCTCTGTACACTCACATCTCGTCTACATCACAACATAATTTTAAAAACTACTGTAATTTTATTTTAGCATCTACTCCCAAAAGTGGTAAAAAATCTGAGTTAAAATTCTAGTCAATCGAGTTTTTCTCCAACATGTAGTGTTAATTTTCATTTTTTACGCAGTGTTAAATTCACAGATTTAATCAATCAATCAATCAATCAGATTTAATGTTAAGAATATAATACTGGTGTAGGTGTATTTTTAACACTGGTGTGTGTGGACACATGCTGTTTTCCCAAGTTGAACTGAACTCTGTGAATGTTAACATCGGTGGTTTTGCTGTGTAGGACTCAGTATGACGCTTTGCATCCAGATGATGGGTTTGATGAGCGTTATCTCATCCATAATGATTGTCAGCTGTAGCATCCCACAGGGCATAGCGGCTCCAAAATCATTGTAATATATGCTGATGACACTTCAATTGTGGGCCTGATCTACAATAGTGACAAGATGGTTTACACAGAGGAGGTCAAGATCTTGCTAGACTAGTGCCATTAGAATAACCTGTTCTGCAATCTCAAGAAGAACTAAGAGCTGGTCATGAACTTAAGGAGCCAGACCACTCCCCCATCGACATCAGAGAGGATGCTCTGGAGGTCATCGGCAGTGTCAGATTCCTAGGGGTCACCATCAACGCTGGCCTCAAACCTTATCGACACCTGTTCTTTATGAGGCTGCAGTAAACATGTCCACATGCAGTGCTCACCACCTTCTACAGGTACTCTGTGGAGTCTGTCCTCACAGGCTGTGTAAGGTCCTGGCAGGGCAGCAGGCCAACACCTAGGATTGGCGAAGACAGAATCACAACTCCCCACAGTGCTGGATATTCACCATGGCCTCTCCCTCAGGAAGACACACTGCGCGTTGAAGGACCTCAGTCAGTTCCTCACAAACTGCTCTCCCTTCTTCCATTTGAGAAACAGTGTAGAACAATTAGTACTCGTACCACAAGATTCAGAGACATTTTCTTTCCCAATGAATCTAATGGCTTAACATGCACTAAATCACATTACAACACACTTATATTATCTGGATCCAAGTTACTGCTGGACTGCTTCCTGCCTAAAGTCCTACATACATTCATAGAGCATGTGCTTCATGCCAAACTTTACGTAAATCAGTTTCGATTCCATCGCAGACCAGTCCAGAATTATTCATTGTCATGAGGTTACAAACTCCATGATGGTAATAACAACTGAGGTTTGCCCTTTTGGTATGGATAAATGACCCTATCTGCCCCTCCACTGCTCCCCCTAGTTCTGCTTCTCTGTCGGCCACAAATCCTGGCGTGAGCTGCCTCTCTTGCCTTATTTAACGTCCCACCATCACTCTACCTGGGTTACTGAAACTCCATTTGCTGGCTGGCCTACTTTGGCTGTTTCACAGTCTCATGGTCAAGGCCAACGGCTACTTGTCCGTGGCCCGGTTATGACAGGTGTAGAGAAACCAGCTTTTACCCATTACTAACTTGTCGTGTGAGCCAAATTCTTCCTCCAGAGAGATAAATGCTTAGCATATTTGCTTGTGATTTAGCTTTATATGTATATGGATCTTTTTAGAGTCTTTACAAATATGATTTCATGCACAAACTTTGTACACGCCAATGAAGTAATCTGTGATTATTTCTGTGATCACAGTATAATCAAGAGTAAAGTGTATCTCCATGGTGACCGCGTATGTTTGAGCTGCATTCAAACCACAATAACATAAAACCATCCTATCATTTCAAATCATAGTCCATAGCATTTTAATATGACAAGCACAGTTCCTTTACCTGTTATGAATAGGTCCTCTGAAGGTTGGGTCAAACTTGCGCGGTTCACCTATAAAAAGAAAAATAAGAACATTTAAAATGTACAGTTGGAAAGAATGGTGTCTGGGCCATAGCAAGAAGACAACATGCATGAAATTCATGCTGCATTCAACGCCATTCAGTGAAAGTTAAGCCAGGTTGAAATGACACTGAAGATATTTAAACACTGCCAGCGAGGTCATAGCTCAGCCAAACTGTAGTCGGTTGGACATGAGTCTTGTGAATATTCCCTATATTTTTTATGGCAGCCAGAATAAAAGTGACAACCTTTGAAGCTAAGGTACGGAAAATTCCACTTGAACCTGCATTGGAGCCCTGCTGCACACGACCCGCACTACCACACTGGACAAAGTATCTCACCACACAGATGGCAGGGCTCAAGGGCAAGATGCTGCTCCATCTGCCTCATTCTCACCCTCAATTACGACCCCCCACCCCCCATATTGCTACTTCGTGTACGAGGACCATAACTGGGAAAAAAGTCAAGCGAGTCAGGCACGACCACTTTGCTGCTTCGCAACACACACCTCGACGGCGACGTGACGGACGAGGAAACAGACGACGTCGCTTCTCACCTCTACCTACCTGCTTATACATAATTTACAACATGGCCCACTGAACCGTTATAGACATATTTGAACTTTTTTTGCCATGATTTAGGACTCCATGCTTGGAATGCTACAATAATGGTCATCTAGCTCTCCTGTTCTCCGACTCCAAAATAGAGGATGAATAATAGATAAGCTAACGGCGAAGGAGCGGCGAGGCTGATCTCTATGAAGGCTCTTCGCTTCGGATATTGCAACGTTATTTTTTGCTTCACCTACACCGTTCCACTAGACGGGGACCCAAACTCTCCGTGGCAGACTTTACAAAGTGATGTAGGCCTATGTGAATATTTATGCACTGGTGTGGTCACAGGAAACTCAGCTGTTTAAATATTAATTCCTGTCATAGTAACGCTTGTCCGGGAAAGTAATTAATGTTATCAGCAAAGGAGCATTACATTAAGGCCACAGACAGGTTCAAAAGGCTCGTTAACTGATATCAGGTATTTTACACTATCAGTAAATAGTTTGAGAAATAATTTTAAGCCTTTGTTAATTAAAAACAGCCTTGAAAATGAGTCACAATTAATTCTTTAAGAACCCTAAAGTCAGCCACATTCAGTACATGAAAGAGATGACTCACTACGCCCCTATTCCTTTAACATGCAAAACACCCTTCTGTGTGAGAACAGTGTACACTACGGGTCGTGGTGACACTGTGTGTGCAAATGTGACGATAGATAAATCAATGGGATGGTTGTGGCTCAGTTAGCAGGATGATTGAGCATTTCATCACTTTCACACAAAGAGGATCTTTTTTTCTTCCACTACCCTGAATGCTTGGGGGGGCAGTTAAATTACATCAAATTACGTAGATCTGTTTGGCACTGTGGATTATGCTTCAAGATTGACACACTGTATTGCAGTATACTATACACTACTTTAACCAACTTTTGGTATATTTTATTAGAAATACACAGTGTTAACTATCTAATCAGCACTTTATCTTTATAGGCAGAGTGACATATTTATCAGTATGCCAGTAAATGTGTTCATTGGGGAAACATTGGCCCTTGGATTGGAAAATGGTGTTGTGAGCACATTTCTCTGCCTGCTTTACCAAGTGAGATACAGGAGCTAAAATCACTGTAGCACAAATTTCTGTCTTATGCACATAAATTATTCTGTGGTAAATTTGGTCATAGCAATACTGTTAGGGATATAGAGAATATATTGTGTAAATGAGAATACTGCACATATTTGACATTTTGAGTGAGGCAGCAAGTCAGATCAAACCCATAAAAAATGTTTATGAAGAAAGTAACAAAGAAACAAGAGGAGTGAACTGAGGGCAACATGTAAAAGAAAAATGAGGACATAAACCGAAAGGGTGACAAAGGCGTTGAGAGTCTGCAGGAAGGCGAGATCTATACTCAGGTTGGAGAAGTTCCAGTGGAGAAGCACTGATTGGATGATCTTGTGGGCTTAAGTAGGTGGGGTGTAATGAGGTTCAGTAAGTGGACGTGGATGTGTGTCGTGATTGGTGGCGTGGCTGTTGGAGGTGTCCTCCGATTGGCTGGAGGGTGAGAGTGATTAGGGCTGATAGGCTACATGTGTGTGTTTGTGGGTGTGGGCTAGAGCGTGTCAGCATGTTAGACTGTGAGGAGGACTACAGGCTTACTACAGCCCTTTGGTCTTGTTCCTAGTTGGGGTACCTGTTGGTTTTACTAATAAAACTCAGTGTTATGTTCAGTGAAATTATTGCTGCAATAAAACAGACAAGACAAAGGTAGGGTTAGAAAGAATACATACAATAATGTTCCAATCCTGGCCCTCAACATGGTTTCTAGTTTCCTGAACTTATTTAATAAGTTGTCTTAGATCTCTGCTCATACCTGTGAGACATGTAAGAGAAAGAAATTGCCCTATTAAGAACATTATTCTGAGTGCACGCCTAATTAGCTTTGACTCAAGACTGTTAAATGACAACAGGTCAATGGGAAATTCTATTAACCTAAGTAAGGATAATGAGGGAAGATTGTTCATATGTAAATTGTGGCATACACTCTTTGCTATAATGAGTTACTGGGAAGTGCATTCACATTTTTTCTTGAAATTCACATTTCAAGATTTCTTTTTCCAATTTTTTTAGAATGTAATTTGTTCTGACATTCCTGTTTGGCCACCCAATCAGATTTCACAAAGACTTCATTGGATTTATATCCAATTTATTGGATTTATTATGAAATCATATGACAACCTGTGGGGGCCAAATCTTTACTTAATGCCCTACCCTAAAAGTTAGTGAGCAGTATAATGGAGTTTGAAGAGCTAAATATATATAGTAAAAACTAAAAGTTAGAGCAAAAATAAAAAAACCAAGCATGTACACTGGTATTTTCACAATTGAGCACGGGTGGTCATAAAATCATATGAAGTACATTAAGCAGCGATGTCCTACACCTGTGTCTTTCCCCAGAAAGCATCTTTCATGTTTCTAGACATCACAGCCGCTACGTTTTCGTTTTTCAGCGATGCATAAACAGGCTGGTGGAGCGCTGCCCATTCCTCATACATGAGTTGTGAAATCCGCATGCTTATTTTAATGAGGTTTGTGGGGTGTTTTCTTCCCCTCTGGCCCAGCATGGAAGGAAAGAAAATGAATTTGATCCTCTTTTCAAGCTGAACTCATATCTATCTGAGCTTTGGAGGGGAAAATACTTTCTGAGGAAAGTAAGACAGGTTTGTTTAGACTTTAGACTGTTTAGACTTTAAGATTTATTGTTCTGTCTGTCTGTATGAGCATATAATGTCCATATACAAGTGTGTCAAGGCACACTCATTTAGGAGCTCACACACACACACACACACACACACACACACACACATTGTCTGAATCAATATACGATTATCTTCTGAAGGCTAAATGCTACATCACTATCAAACTTCCACCCACTCACTATGTTGCACAGGAGGTTGTATTCTACCAAGAATAAACTGCTTTCACACTGAACAACACAGTCCTGCTCTTTATGCTCTTGCTCTCCATAGACCACAAAACACACACATTTTCTACGTTTGGATTTCTTTGCAAAGAATACATTGTGGATCTTCACCGACATACAGTATGTTATAATCAAAGCCCAGGAAATCCTGAATTTAAAAGGACTTCAGAGATAAGACAGAGGCATTGCTGAGCAGTGTGGACCTATTTTATCTGTGCTTTTGAGTTGTCATTTCTGGGGGTGAGAGGCCAAAGAATCCCACTAGTTAAGGTGCAAATGGCACGGAATGTCTTTATTCTTAGAACAGCTATTTCAAAGGTGTCTCCATGGTGAGAATCACTTCACATTCTGAATATTCTTTCTTGAGAATGTCAAACCTGCAGGGGTATGATCGGTTTTATTGGACTACAGAAATATAAAGTACCACCAAATAAACTCAATATCTATTCATTCCTCATATCCAATCATACTCAATAGGCACACTGGTTAGGTGCCGTCTGCGGTTGGTTTATGAGTGCGCGTCAGTGGTACAACCCTTGCGCAAGGCTAATGTCACCCAGTATGTTGCATCATTAGCCTTCATCATCACAATTTTCTCTCAGCATGATTCATCAGTCAGAACCAACCCTCCCAGAGCTTCTGAACTGCTCACAGAGTCACTCTTGCATCTGTCACTAAAGCTGACAGACCAATTACACGTCGACGTTGGTGTCAAGAAAGGGCATGGCCTTTGAAACAAGACAAATCACCTCCTTCTCCTTTCTTCCAGTGGGTTCTGCTCAGAACAAAAATAATAATAATGTGGCGCCCCCACAAGCCATGTGCTTGAAACTCCACACAAACTCATTTTTAACATCTGCTGTGAGACCAGATCTGTAAGTTTAAGTTTAAAACTGTAAAATTTCTAACACAACTCGCACACAAAATGAACCAAGACCGTCCCATGGATGTGTTTATACCCATCTCAAGAACAAGAGTCTGGTTCTTGAGAAAACAATCCTCGCTCACACACTGGGTAGGTGCCAGAGGACACTTATATGAACAGTATTACAATCGGCACAGCGCACCTGGATCTCCGCCTCAGTGACATTCACTGCCAGCTAGTTTATATTCTTTGATAGCATTACTGCATTCAGACATCATTAACCACCTTTCGCATAGTTTCCTCAGAGACAGAGTCGCGGTCTCTCCTCTTCATTAGCAGAGTAAAATATTGTCTATTCTCCAATAGGTAGCGCAATACTATATTTACAGAGCACTTGGGCAGCACTATGGTAGACATGTAGCCAGTGTTAATTTTTAGCCCATTGTCACAGAGGTGATCAGTGGCTGGTGATTATAAAAACAGATTTGCAATGCCCAGCTTGTGGCCCAGATGATACATCGCATATTGAATGTCTTCAGAACAGTGTGACCTTTGCTTTGTATTAAAAAAAAATTGTCAGTTTGAACGTAATTCCCTGATCTCAGATCAGGATTACATTAGTAGGATGACAGCAAGAAAACAAACAAAATCACTGCTGATATAGCTCAGTTCCACACATTCATATACATACATATATGAATTCCACACATTACTATGCAAAGCTTCAGTTTATATTGGATGCTGGAAGAGAACTGCCAACAAACATGGACATGCCATTGAGTGACTGGCTTTCCGAAGCCCATTTACAAATAATAAGCATTGCATTGGCCGAATTTAATCATTGACATTGATTAGACGAAACACCTCGAAAATGGCGTGTGAAGAACGTAGCGTCAGCAGACAGCAGTATGAAGTTAGCAGACCACTGAACAGTGGCAGAGCGGTTCAGTAAGGTTGGAAAACAATCCGCACCCCACCGTATTGACAAGCGGGAGCAGCCGGAGACGTGTGTAAACAGAACACCTGCCCGTGTTAAAACAGCCCGCCTGTTCTTGACTTACCTCAGCGCACTGCCGAGACGTGGAATTCATTCCCGTGGAACATACCGGTGAGTATCGGCCGGGGCCAGAGGTTTACTCCTGCGGAGCAAGAGAGAGCGTGCTGGTGTGTCTCGATCCCTAAGCGCAACGACCTTTGACCTCGGCCTGAAAAAAGCTCGGAAACCTCCATCTTCAACCGGAGACCAACGGGCTCCCATCGTGTTGCTGTGCGGGCTTGGCTGATTTGGTCTTTTGGTGCTGGGTGGATGTCATGGCTGCCCCCTCTGTAAGTGCATTGGGTGGTGTATATATGTCCATAAGAGTGTATATGGGTGTGGGTGAATGTGTGTGGGAATGTATGTTGGGGTGGATGTACATGTATGTGTGGGTGCTCGGGGCTCCTCGGCGGGAGGGGGGTCCTGCCGGGTGGTGGGTGGCTCTCGGGAGCGCGTGGCGCTGGGGCCTTGCTGCTGACCCGTTGTGGGGGGGGGGCATCCTGGGTGGGGCTCTGTTTCCTCTGGTTCCCCTGGACCTGCGTTCCTTGGTTGGGGGGCGCTGTTCGGGGTCTCCCTCTCCCGCCCGCTGTGGTGGGCACGTGGGGGTCACTCCACTGCTCCTGGGGGGGCCGTGGGCGGGTGGGATTCCCGGGTCTTTCTCTGACTGCCTCTGGTCTCTGGGGGGATGTTGTCGCAGCTTTCTACCCTTGCTGATTAGTACATTCTGTACATTTATACTATGTTGCACATAAACACACACTCACACATACACATACATCACATTTGTGCTATATGTCTTGGGTACAGTTTCTGCTCTTCTTTGCAGTGGTCATTTGAGCTAGTTGTTATTCTAATAAGGCCCATTCATTATATAGCAATGAGTATTTGCATAGAAAATCACAGCGGAATGCCGGTGTTCCACACAGCAAAAACTTATAGTTGGACCAACTGGATTTGTATAAACACTTTATATGTTAATTTAGCATTGGGGAATTTGCTGTATGTGTGTTCGGTCTGGTTATTCGCCAACACGTTCTCAAGAGTCATGAAGACAATTCAGATAAAATTCACAAATACAAGGCTTGAAAACCGAAAGGCCTGGAAACTGACACTGACGTGATGCCGTTATGCACAAAGAGAGTTTTATCAGAAAATGGCGGTCCAAGAACGTGTCTAAAGGTTGTGCAGTCCTGGATGGGTGTACCAGTGCAACAGCGTCTCATGCACTCATATGTAGTCTGTTTTTCTGTATTGTGTCATGACTTTCCACAGTCAGGTCTCCTTTCCCTCTGTGCTGCATAAAGACGGCAGAACCTTTGGCACTCTTTTTGTTTCGGCTCTCAGTGTCAACAGGGCGTGATGGATGTTTTCCATTTCATCCAAACGTTCCCAATCCATTGAGCACCTCCATGGCAACACACAGGGCTCACATTCCTAATTCCATTTTAATTCAGACAGCTTGGCTTAATTACATTATCATAACGCGAGCTGGTCCGTACAGCTGTGACATTATAAATGGAGCTAGTCAGGCAGAGTTTTAAGCACACTATGAAACCCAAAACTTTAATTCGAAAAAGTAACTTCAAGAGAACTGAACAGAAATTACTATAATTCCCAAAGATGAAATTGTAGCTTTGATTAGCGTTTGTTCTGAAGGAGCTCTGGAACCCCAAGAGCTTATCTATAATTTTGGAGTTCTGATTGATCTTGCCTGGTTTTATTATGTTCTTAACAAATTATCCACCTTTGCATGCTCACCTTCAGTTTACAAGTAAATATCCTATTAAATGAGCTCCTTACACAGTCTACCCTACCGTAAAAGACACATTAGCATTATTGTGTGTGTGTGTGTGTGTGTGTGTGTGTGTGTGTGTGTGTGTGTGTGTGTGTGGTAGTAGGGCAGAACAGTGCTGGGTGCTAAAAATAAATATAGCATCATGCAGTCCTTCTGCACTGGTCCTGAAATTCACAGTACACTTAGAACATTAGAAGACATCCCCTATAACCGACGGTTAGAGCTCAAGTGCGCCTGAAACTGCATGAGCACTGCGGTCCAACCTGATGCCCCATGGCCCGTGTCCTTTCTCTGTCTCAGGATTACAGCTCTCCCAGGGTGGATCTGGGGGATTATGGAGAACAGCGGGGGGGGGTTGCAATCCGAGCAGGGCGACTCACAGATGCTCCTGCATGGCAATGAATGAGAAGCTTGGCTTTGGCAGAAGCAACCCAGCAAGGTTTCCCACAACCCTGCCCAGAATGTCCGTCTGCTTCTGTGGGTAAACACGGCTATTCAGAAAATGGCTGACATACGTTATTTATGGGCAGTGCGTTTTAACTGATACTGCATCAATACTATTTAAAAATTGTTAACCGTTCAAACACTTCATGGTGATTTTGTAGTATAGATGGCAATGAGACTACTAATGGCACACTAACAAACACCCAAAAATATACCAATAAGCATTAAGTATTTAAAAAATACAATATTACATTACAATATTTATGCATTCATATTAAAGCCCCATGTGTGCAATGGTGGAGGGGAAGCTCATTTGTATTTAATTACTGACATCCAAGAAGGGGTCGTCACTTTCATGTTGGATTATAAAAGTCGATCAACTGGTTAATAATGTCTAGGTAGAACCCCAGATTAGTGCTCAACTTCACAGGGCAGGGTGTATGCTTTAAATAGCCTTTTTTCATCAAATGGAGAGGTATTAAAGTTATATGACGTGTATCACATGTTAAAACGTTCTTTACCTTTCATTGCTTAAGACGCTTCAAAAAGGTGTTGCTCGTCTCTCGTGCTCGGTCAGATCGTTTCATTTGTGTAGTCTCAGAAATATGAAGCATTTCACCATTAACACTCTGCTCTGTCAGTTCTTTTGATTTCTTGGGAGTTCACTGCTAGCTTGCTTTTAGCACAGCGCCTCGGTTATTTGACATGCTTGTAAGTGAATGCACACGGTAGTCAATCATGTCCATTTTTTATGATTAAAAGCTCGTGGTTTCTAGGTAGGCACTATTGATGAAGTTAAAAAAAGACCAGTCTTGGGTTATGACAGCCATTGTACAGGCCAGCAGTGTTCAGAGTAAGTGATTCTGCAATGCTCCCACATATAGTCCTTCTCCCATATAGTCTTCTTGTCAGCAAAGTCCTACAACTAGCTGTAAGGGGATTTACTCATCCTACTTTCCCGAGTTTTATGACTGGGTTGCCAGATAGTGAATGGGGAATGTGTCATTGACATGCTCCATTCTGTCTGTCATTTCTGCTGCCAACCCTGTGTGATGACTCCAAATTCCAATATGGACGAATGTACCATGTAAGACTAAATGTTGTGGAGTGGAGGAGACAAAATTGTTTTCTCGAGGCAGTTCACAGCCGCAATGGACTTTTAAAATGAGACTCCAATTTGAACTTTTGAAATAAGATGCTTCATAAAAAAGTTTCTCAACTCCCAAAAAAACACACAAAGGGGAGCGAATGACGTTGACTAGCTCTGAAATTTTAGCCCAGTTGTCTAAGCTAGACCACAAAGCCACCAAAGGAAAACTAGGCTGACTGATTATCATGTTTTTTTTAAGGTGCCGACTGCATTGCTAATGTAAGCGTGCATGTCAAAGTGAATCTGTGCCATACGTGATTAAATTAAAAATACTTGAAAGAGTAGGAAATTTTTTTTTAAATGAAACTTACGATTATTAATGGAAAATCTGACAAACACCATGTCTTTTACATGCAATAATTAGGGAACAGACAATGGAAAATCCAATTAATTCAGCAAGGTCTTGACAATCGAATGCATAATAATGAATGACTCGTACTGTATAAATAGTGTGGGGTTGGATGCAAACTTTCTCTCTCTATTTTGGCTTTCACAAAAAGGAATAAAAATTTTAAATAAAAGTATGACAGAGATGCAAGTCTTCTCCATAGTTTAAAAATGTTTTCATAGATCTTTTGAAAATGTAGGAAGTTTGCCTAGTGTGTATTGTCATCACCGCTGTCACCATGACTTCACAGTGTGAGTGCATTAAAGCAATCGGCTCCTCTGTAAATAGCTGAGCCCCGCCCCCCACCCCTCCCCAGCCAATAGGTTTCTGATAAGCCCAGCACGTTCTCTTTCACTCTGTGCTGGAGTGAAGCGACTGACGCCCGTCTCCGAAGGCCCCCCATCACAGTACACAGCCCAGAATTTAAATGAACAGGGAGATAACTCCCTTAACTGGAGTCAGGGGCCCTAAACAAAGTTGAATTTATTTACAAGACTTTTGAGCGCCTCTGAAACACTGTTCCAAGTCCAAGTCGCGAGGCCTCAACACAGGATTACGTGATCTGGCTTCGCTAATGAATGGTTGACTATACGACTCTGGCTTTGACAAAAAAAAAAAAGTCTCTCCTCATTCGCGGATTCACGGAAAGAAAAATCAAAGCTCGAGAAACTCGGGCGAGCAGGAAGTGGCTTCTGTAGTCCTCGTATGTAACCTGGGAAAATGTGTCTTCTCAAACGACGCCGCAGAAGCTCTGGTTCAGTAATGAGGCAGGAGGCCTTCCGCTCGCTGCGACGACAACAACAAAGAGAAAGTACATTTCCTTCAAATTACTCCTCAGCTCAAGGCACTCGTTATCTGGCGGAGAGCTTCCTCAGTAATAGATACAGGTGTCTGTCCATCTGCCCGCCGGAGATGAGTAGAGAGGGGTTTTGCATTGTTGTTGCTAAGACCAGTGCTATATGTTGAGGGTCACATCCCGATCGTCAACATATAGGCCTCCTGCCATAGAGTCCAAACAACACGGTTGAAATACCACAGAGTAGCTCTGGTCTTTCCGAGCAAACAGCTCCCCTGCAGGCCCGAACGCACGGACGTCTGCAGCACAGAGCCCATCGAGTGTTAATTAAACTGTGGCACATACTGTACCTCACACTCACGTTTCACGTCAGGCCACGCGGGAACCGGGACGCCACGAGAGGGCTAAGGGAAGGTCACGGCCACTTTTAGGATGACTTATCAGCCGAAGTCAAATCCAGCGCTCCCGGCTGTGTGGAATTGTCACCATGTTGTGATTTCATTTTGCACAAACAAAATAAACCCTCCCAGAGCTGATAAAACATCTGGCTGGTTTTCTCGCTCGTGATAGCCGAAACCCTTTCCGTACTGAACCTCTCATACCATTGCACCCCCCCCCCCCCCCCATTAATCCTGACTCCTATTGTTCCACACGACTCATACGTGTTCTTCTAGAATGCTCACTGCCCCTATATTTGACCAACCCCCCACCTCCCCACCTACTGGGATACCTTGGGTTACCTGTGTTGCCCCTGACAGGATACACTACCCTAAACAACTGCCCCACCTGCCACTGTCTAGTCAGTGCTACGGTACTACTAGAGTCCGGCCGTCACGTTCTGCTTATGACAGGTGGACTCCTCCAGTCAAACCCCCTCACCTGCTCCTGCCTGGGGCAGCATTTATTCAGGATGGCATATTACTTCTGGGAGCAAGTGTGGAAATCCCATTAAAACTTCCCGGGCAATGCCAGGAATCTTAATTTCTTATCTGTCATCCTGATGTCAACCTCCATTCAGGAGAATTGTTTCAAATTATGACAAAACATCTAATCTAACAAGGTGGTAGAATAGAAAATAACACTGCTTCATTACTGCTGGTAATAATTGGTCCCTTATCATCCCTTTATAAACACTATGCAAAAATGTGCCCCGTGTAGACACTTCTAAAGCTTTCTGGATTGTGCTCATTAGTGAAGTACTACATTTTAAGATGTGGATCAGTGGCACTGGCTACAGGAACAGGGAGGGAGGTGATGGAGATTCTTAACGAGGCTCACTCCGCCCACTCCTGTTCAGTTCAGTGCAGCACAGAAATAATGTGCAGGTGATAAAAATGCAGACAATTAACGGCTGTGTGTGTGTAGTGTTTTGTTTTCTAAAGCAATTATTATTCACCTGCTTCTACTCTCCACATATTAAATATGTCTCATAAAAAAGATTTTACCCTTAGAACAAGGGTATTGGAACATAATAATTTGGGTAGAATAAGACAAGGGATACTCCTTCAGAAACTAAACAGCAACTAAATACTACTAGAGTGCAGCAACACTGATAAATACTACTACGGTGCTCCAACACTGTAGCTATTAGGCTGCTCAGGTATGGGAGTTCAGAGGGAAACCTCACAGAGAGAGCTCACCATGGCCACCCTCGCCGTTATAAAGCCGTGTTTGTTAGCAATTATTAATGATGAAAATGCAGTACTCTCTAAAGTAGGTCATTTCTTCTGACATGCCTGCTTTGGCAAACACATTCCCTGGCTCGCGAATCCCGAGAGGATCGTTCCACTCATTAACACTATATTGCATGAAATGAAAGCTGTAATCAGATGGAGTTTATAGCACGCAAACAAGATGTGTGCATACAACCTATAAATGTGTGACTGGCTACACACACACATATCTATCTATCTATCTATCTATCTATCTATATATATATATATACACACACACACACACACACACACACACACACACACAGAGCTCAAAAAAATAAAGGGAACACTTAAGGATTTCAAAGATTTTTATTAATTGAGATCTAGGATGTGTTATTTTATTTTTCCCTTATATATATATATATATATATATATATATATATATATATATATATATATATATATATATATATATATATATATATATAAACAAACACACACACTGACACACACACCACTCACTTTATTAGTTACTTGTATTTTCCACCTATTCATTTGTTAACACTTTATGTAGAACTATCCTACACAATTTTATACAATTCCACCCATTTCACCCATCCCCCCCCCCCCCCCCCCCCCTGCCTTTCTCCTCCATCCATCCGTCTGCTCAGTTTCTGAGACTTGCCGGATAGTTATGGCTGGCGGCCCACTCTCAAGCTAGCAGTGGTGCCGACACAGTAATGGCATGGCAGAGACTCTGCTGCATGGAGAGGATTCAGTACGGAGTCACTGGGGTTTCTCCGTCCATTGGTGTCACCGCTGAGCCAAGAGTGCATAAGAGTGTGAAAACTTCAGCCAACAGCAGTTCTGGAATGAATGAATTTGACATTTATAGAGCTCCTTTCAAGATACCCAAGGTCGGTTTACAGTTGTTACAGGTACAACCTTTTACATCCAGTCGCACATCAGCAAGAAGCAGCAGGCAATCACACACACTATACTCTCAACCAGAAAGTTCTGCAGGAAGTGGAGAGAGGACAACACCCAGGACAGTGCACCAACCCCCAATGGGCATACAGACACACATACACACTCAGACAACTGTTTACCAGACAGACACACAGTCATTCACACACACAAGGAGAACCCACACAGACAGAACACTCCTCCAATCATAGAGGACTTAAAGCCAAGACCCCCATGCTGAGTTGGCGTGTTTGCCAACCACCAAGTCACCACATTGCCCATGCAGTCCTATAGCCAGAAATGAACTACGGCTGAAGAGTTAGAGCATTCACAAAGTGCAAAACAGGTAGGTGTCAAACTCTGTACCTACTCGGCATTTCTAATGAATGTCTCTTACAAAGAAGGTGATGTTTATGCATATAAACTAAAAACCATAGTCGTTCTCCTGTGGGATCTGTTAGATGGCATGAAACTGGAATGACTTGAGCGGAGTTTGTCACTCGGAAAGTTGGGTTCAGTCTAAGGCACATAAGAGGAAGCTGAGAGTTATATTCAGATGTGCTCTGCTTGACTGCCTGAAGCAAAACTGAACTGAACTGGAAATACCTTTGTAAGCAAAGTCATGAAGTAACATTTCTAAATAGAAAAGATACATTAACATTAAGTCTTTTGTGAGCAGGAATATAAAGTATGATAGTCAGATACTTATATATAAGTTTATATATGCTTTTTAGCCCCAAGTTAGCAAATGCAATTTCTTCACAGTCTTACTGTGACAAACCACCAACATCTAAGCGCGCGCACACACACACACACACACACACACACACACACACACACACACACACACACACAATTACCATACATATTACTCTAAATATACTGTAAGAAAATAGCCTTAAAACTAATTCTAAATAACCAAAAGAAAAGAAGCGTCAAGGAGCGAAACCTATTAATCAAATTTTAGCACTTATATATTTATACTGTTTCATGAAAATGTATATTTATATACAGTATTTATTCTGCATGTTTATACTGAGTTTCATGAAAAGTAATATACTGGTAGTAGAGATAGATGTAGTGGTGGTGGTGATAGATGTAGTGGTGGTGGTGATAGATGTAGTGGTGGTGGTGGTGATAGATGTAGTGGTGGTGGTGATAGATGTAGTGGTGGTGGTGATAGATGTGGTGGTGGTGGGGATAGATGTAGTGGTGGTGGTGATAGATGTAGTGGTGGTGGTGGTGATAGATGTAGTGGTGGTGGTGATAGATGTAGTGGTGGTGGGGATAGATGTGGTGGTGGTGGGGATAGATGTGGTGGTGGTGGGGATAGATGTGGTGGTGGGGATAGATGTGGTGGTGGTGATAGATGTGGTGGTGGTGATAGATGTAGTGGTGGTGGTGGTGGGGATAGATGTAGGTGGTGGGGATAGATGTAGGTGGTGGTGGTGAGGATCGATGTAGTGGTGGTGGGGATAGATGTAGTGGTGGTGGGGATAGATGTAGTGGTGGTGGGGATAGATGTAGTGGTGGTGGTGATAGATGTAGTGGTGGTGGTGGTGGTGATAGATGTAGTGGTGGTGGTGGTGGGGATAGATGTGGTGGTGGTGGGGATAGATGTAGTGGTGGTGGGGATAGATGTAGTGGTGGTGGTGGGTATAGATGTAGTGGTGGTGGTGATAGATGTGGTGGTGGTGGGGATAGATGTAGTGGTGGTGGTGATAGATGTAGTGGTGGTGGTGGTGATAAATGTAGTGGTGGTGGTGGTGATAAATGTAGTGGTGGTGGTGGTGATAGATGTAGTGGTGGTGGTGGTGATAGATGTAGTGGTGGTGGTGGGGATAGATGTGGTGGTGGTGGGGATAGATGTAGTGGTGGTGGGGATAGATGTGGTGGTGGTGGGGATAGATGTGGTGGTGGTGGTGATAGATGTAGTGGTGGTGGTGGTGATAGATGTAGTGGTGGTGGGGATAGATGTGGTGGTGGTGGTGATAGATGTGGTGGTGGTGGGGATAGATGTGGTGGTGGTGGGGATAGATGTAGTGGTGGTGGGGATAGATGTAGTGGTGGTGGGGATAGATGTGGTGGTGGTGGGGATAGATGTGGTGGTGGTGGTGATAGATGTGGTGGTGGTGGTGATAGATGTAGTGGTGGTGGTGGTGATAGATGTAGTGGTGGTGGTGGTGATAGATGTAGTGGTGGTGGTGATAGATGTAGTGGTGGTGGGGATAGATGTGGTGGTGGTGGGGATAGATGTAGTGGTGGTGGTGGTGGTGATAGATGTAGTGGTGGTGGTGGTGGGGATAGATGTGGTGGTGGTGGTGATAGATGTAGTGGTGGTGGTGATAGATGTAGTGGTGGTGGGGATAGATGTAGTGGTGGTGGGGATAGATGTAGTGGTGGTGGGAATAGATGTGGTGGTGGTGGGAATAGATGTGGTGGTGGTGGGGATAGATGTAGTGGTGGTGGGGATAGATGTAGTGGTGGTGGTGGTGGTGATCTCACTTCCTGCTGGCTGTTCCATGATCTTGGATTCCATCTCCCACCACCTGTCAGCAGATCATCTGTCACACTAATCTGATCCACCAATCACAGCCTCTCCTGATTACTGATCATCCTCACATATTCAACATTACACTCACCTATATAGTATGTCCATTTTTCTTATTTTCCTTCTTGTTTGCCCCATGTTTTGGCTACTATTTCACTGGTTACTGACCTTTGCATGGCCATCAACTATGGCTTCTGGACAAATCTCCTCGTAATAAAGGCAGCATGTTGATTCTACTCTGCGAGCGTTTGGGCATTGCCTGTCGCATAACAGAACACTTTGTCTCTGGAAGCTTTGAATGTAGCAGTCGGCATACAAACACGGCAGACCGAGCAACGGTTTAAGAGCTTTGGTTAGCATTCATACCCACCAACAGGGTGGTCAGCAGAAGATGTTGGTTGCCATTGAAGATGTCCTTGATGCTGCAAACCTTGCACACGCCTTAGATCGCCCGTGCTGCCTTCTCCGTGTTCCGGCCCGTTGTCCTCGTGTGTTGTGCCGTTAGCGCTCTAGTACGTTTTTTCAGATTTCATTCCTCCTGGTTTCCTGATATATGCCAGGATTTTTCTCTTTCCTATTTCATCTGGCCTTCTGCAAGTCCTTGCCAGCTCTCCCGTCACCCGTGTTGCATATACAAACACCAGTGGGAGAAGAGTGAGGATGAGGACGGAAGACTGGAGGAAGGGATTCGTGTTTGTGACACGCTGTGTTTTTATTCCTTATTACAGAGTTGCTCCGTATTTACTTTGGTTAGTTCGTTTTCCCATTTTTGTTTTGTCAAAAGTGGCGTAATAATATTTGAAAATACAACTTTATAATCAATCCCACTTGCTGGATTGCATGGTCTTGTTTTTGCACCCATCTTCTGTGTGGTTTGTCATTTAAGGAAAGTAATGTTATGGCCACAGGCCTAGACGGGCAATAACGGTCCTAATGACTGCCAAGGGGTTTTGCTACAATGCTTCCTTGTTTACTATTCTTTAATAACTCACCCCACCCCAATAGACCACACATAGACCATATATCTCAATAGACCACACATAGACCATATATCTCAATAGACCACACATAGACCATATATCTCAATAGACCACACATAGACCATATATCTCAATAGACCACACATAGACCATATATCTCAATAGACCACACATAGACCATATATCTCAATAGACCACACATCTCCTTTTTGGTGTCTCATTTGATGTGTAGGGTAGACACAGGCACTTTCTTGTGACTGGTTTGAAAGACAATTCTTACCTGTGAGTCCTCTGCATCGGACTGTCAACCTGATGCTGTGACCTGTCACTTCTGTCCTTAGAGGAAGCACTCTGCAGACTTCATAGACACCTTTACTACATATAACTGGATCACCTGCACCTGTGAAAGTGGATTCCAACCACCCAGTTGTTATGTGCTGACTCAGTGACAATGTGGTGAGTTTTTAGATGTTTTTAGAATTAGTGTCCAAGTAATTTGTAACTTCTGTCAATTTCTACTGTCTTCACCTTTTACTGTGTGAGCGCCCTCTAATGGACACGTTCTGGCTTTCTACGTAAAATCACTCGATAGCATTGAATATTCCTAAATCAAACCTGTCACATATGGCATCTCCCCTGTCTGTAATTCATGTTTTTGTTTTAGTCTTCCATGTGCCACTGTGTTTGGGTTTCATTTTTCACACCTTGTCGTTTGTAACTCCGCCCCTTGTTACTGCATTCACGTGTGTCTGGTTTAGTTCCCTCGTTATCTCATGTACCCGCGTTTTCCTTTGTGCTTCGCTGTTCATTGGTTATGTTTCTTGACTTTGTGATTAATGTTCGTAGCTTTGTTTATGTTCTGTAGGGCTGTTTATTGTAGCCTTGTTGTTTTTCTTCTTTCGTGTATGTGTAGCATAGTCCCGATTGCCCTCCTCTTCTTCGGGGGTATTATACACACACACACACACACACACACACACACACACACACACACACACACACACACACACACACACACACACACACACACACACACACACACACACACACACACACACACACACACACAAGGATAAGAAAACCCAGCAAAGACCTGAATGTCAGCACCGGATTGGGAAGACGCGCACGTGCACAGGACACACCCGACGTACACACACACCTACAGGTGCCACGTACTGCACAGGCGTAACAAAACTGAAGACTTTCACCTGTGCTGCTTGTCTGTGTCCTGATCTGGTTTTTCTGATTTTCATCTCTGCCTGTGTCCCTGTATCCGTTTGGACTGCCTGCTCTGGTATTTCACCTTGGACTGTTTTCTCATTTTTCATTTGTGTCTGCTCCGTTTCCCTTCCTCTGTGGTTACTGACCCTCATCTGTCTACTGACTGTGGCTTTGCATAAAACCAGCATGTTCATTCCCTCTGCAAGTGTTTGAGTATATTGTAGAAGTAGAAATGCTGTTGCTAATATTATTATGAAGAATGTTCAGGAGCATTGCTAGGATTGAAAGTACTACACCCATGTAGCCCAACACACACACACACACACACACACACACCTTACACACACATGCAACCCCACACAATTGTCTGCAAATGTCCACAAATGCCTGGGCTGAGGCCATGGAAACAGGCCATGCACCTGTGAAAGGTGCGACTCCCAGTCCTGGTATATCACACCCCACACAACGGCATGAACAAAGCTTTGTGTACTGCTCTTTCTGGGCTTAGTCACATTTTGTTTGTTTGGGTTTTCTAATGCCCACACACAAAGACACAAAGAAGTGTTTCTAATCTTCTGCCGTGAAAACGCCACCGATTCGATCTCGTCAACTCGCCCAAGCGCGAGATTTCACTTCTGCGCTTGCACACAACAGCGAGGGAATATGAATGTGAGACACGTCTTCCACATGTACAATGCCAAATATAGCAGAGCTGTGGGCTGATTGTGATTCTAGGTTACATTCACTTCCACGCTTCTAGTGTGAGCTGCACACAGATGGTACAATTCTGACTCAGTGTAAGTCCTGGAACAGACGATTGGAACTCCCAGGTTTAACAACCAGCCCTCTGGTAGACGGCCTACAGTAATAGCACTAATATGCACCAGTTCACTGCAGTATTTCTTTTCCTCTTTGAGCATATAAGGAAGTAAACATCGTAAACGTTGGGCCTCACTGAAGCTATTAGCTTGTGCAGAATAGTTTTTTTGGTTAGTTTCTTTTTGGTTAATTATGTTGAAGCCTAATTGAATTATGCACACAACTATGTACTTACAGTTGCACACACACAAGCCTCACATATCCTCAACATATACACAGACACAGTGTATGTCATGTCCTCTGTGCTGTCCCATCAAACCTGTAGTGTTGACCCCCCCCCCACCGAGACCGCATGAAGGAGCAGACACACAGCGCAGACTCCGGAAGACTCCGCTAGCTGTCCTGATACTGACATCTCATCTCATCTCCGTGAGCAGCATGAATGAACTGCACCGGCGTCTCTGGACCCCTCTGGAAGGAACTCAACCAGCACCAGAACCTCTCCAGGGCCCCCGATCCTTGTGTGCAGTCAGCTGAAATCCTCAACTCCGCTGCTTTCTGTTGCGGCCGAGATGGAGTGGATTTTGCTGGACAGTGTTCTTTCCAGTGTCCCTGGTTTACGACGTCTAAGCGGTGCTATTCACTTACTGGGAAGAACAGTCATGGCAGTGTTACGGTATGTGAGGTAAAGCATCAGAAGAACACACTAAACTGAAAGACTTCTATCCAATTTTGACCAAGTGCTGCTGAAGAAAACTGACTGACCCTGATTGACTGACCCTGACTGACCATAACATACTAATCATTTAGATTACAGCGGTGTCAGGAAGAGGTAATATACCCTCACTTTATACCCCTCACACACACACACACACACACACTTGGTGCTGCTTTACCCGAGAAAAATTGGGTTTTCTGAAATTATGAAATGTGCCATTGAGTCTGACATTTCAGCAATGCAGCTGTGCAATTATACGTTGTTATCATTTTATAAAGGACCGAATGGTTCTGCTACGCCCTTGATACAAAGAATTTATGAATGAACTGTGTGTAGTACAGACAGAGCAGGAAATAGAAAGAGGAGAGAGGGAGGAAAGGAGACCCATCTCACATTTTTTGTTAAGCCCTGCTATCAATATCCACTTCCTCCTTTAATTTCAGCATTTACACACACACACACACACACACACACACACACAGCCATACAAATGTCAATTAGTGGCCAAACGCGAGAAGTCGAGCTCATCACATTCCATGCAGCGTGGTGGTGTAATGAGGTGCTGGTGAATGCCGGCTGCAGCCTGGTCCAATAAGCCTGAGCCTAATGATCTGTCCGAGTGCACTTACTCCAAAAGCCCGGGTCCAGACTTCCAGCTTTGATCTCATGCGACCCAGAAAAGAGAATCTAAAGTCCAATTACGGAACAGATGGCTCTTCAATTTCACCATAATTTCAGCTCACCTTATTATACAGGCATCTGGGATTTTTAAAAATCTTAGTGTCCGTCTCTCTGCTACTGGGCTTATGCAATGGCCTCTGTGTGCATTCCTTAAAGTGAATCTATGGCTCTGACGCTTATGTGAAATCAGCTTAGAACTTCACCTACACTCTGGAAACCTTTGGTCAACCATGAAGACCACGTTTTTTTAGATCTATCTTTCCTGGTCAGAGACAGGCTTCTAATATCTGGACTAAGGACTGAACGAGATGAGTATGGACCGGGTGATTGCGGCATAATCGAGGGGTGTCTGCACATCAAACTCTCTGCAGCTTCTGATGGCAGCAAATTCATTCTCTTTCATGGTGTGTAATAGCAGCCCTGCTTTTGACAGGCCGGGAAGAACTTTTTTTTCTTCGATGGAAAGAAACAAAGTACTTTCTGCCGTCAGTCACGTGGTAATGCTCTTTGACGGGAGTGATTTGAAGCCCGCGTCGTGCGCAGCGAGCGCGCGTCCACAGCGCGAACATTCCGAGAAAATTGACGCATCATTACGCATTGACGGAATTCGGCGAACAAGACTTGATATATGGATTTTATTGACGGACGGTCACGGTGGTATTATATCACGGTGGAGCATAAACGTGTCACGTATATACCGGCGAGAGTTCATCTAACTTGGACCCAGGGAGTGAGAAAAGCTTGATTTCTGCTAGATGTCACTCATTGGAGGGGAAAAAAGAGACGACGCGAGACAACCGCTGTCAGTTCTTTTCTTTGAATGACTTTAATGGCAAACGAAAACAGAGCTGTTAAAAGCACAGAGGCCGGATGTTATACAGAGTAAAAAACGGCATCAACCAGACACTGAAACAAATCAACCGTGAGAGCCAATGAATCAGTAATGAGTTCATACCGATTCTTCAACTCGCAGGGGTGCGATGCGGCCACTTTCAGAGTCGGCACATTACCGTTGGAAAAATGCACAAAGGTGCGAGGAAGCAATAGTGACGAACTTGACCATTTACTGATAACAAATCCTTTACTTTTGCTTCAAAAGCCTATCTAGGGAATTGTGAAACTCGCTGAAGCAATTTAAAACAGCACAGCTTGCTTTACATATATATTAGTGTGTGCGCCCTACTAGAGTGATATTAATTCACGAGACAATTTGAACACGTTTAATAGCACACGCACTGTATTGGATTACACACACACACACACACACACACACACTAACAAAGACAGTTAACCTCTTGGGATAAACAACCTAATTTTAGCTCCAGCTACCAACTGACAGATAAGTTTTATTAAAAACAGAAACTGCTCACAATGTAAAGAAATAAACCCTGGATTTCCGGAGACTCCTGACACCCCTGCTGTCATTTAGCAGAAGCTCCTGTCTCACCTTCATCTGCCAGGCCTAACGCCGGCACCCCCACCTCCTCAGTTACATCACTTTGCCATTACAGGACCCATCCTGGCACGGGGGATCTGCAATTCAGATGAGTCAGAACCCATCCTGTCCAGTTCGCTGAAGAGCAGGTGGGCGGGACCGGCCCTCTTTCGCAGCGTCTCCCAGAATTCCACCGCAGACGACAGACGCTCCTGCCCCCGGGTCCACGGCGACGTCCCGGGCCCGTCTGTTTGTCGTGTTCTCCAGCTTTGGAACATGTCTGACTCTTCGGTTTCCTGCACCTCCGTCTTCAACAGGAGGCGGACCACCGCCGCTGTGTGTCACTGCACATTTTATTCCAACTACCAATAAAAATGTGTAGTTGCATTAAAATGCTATTATGGGAATTAATTGGGTTCCATTCTCGGTCTGGTCTGCCCTGTGTGGATGTGAAAGTTTGCATGTTGTTCTCGTGCTTGTGAGGGGTTTCTCCATGCACTCTGGTTTCCTCCCGCAGTCCAAAGTCCATGTGTTAGGTTGATCGGTCACTCTAAATTCCCTGTAGGCATGTGTGTGTGTGTGTGTGTGTGTGTGTGTGTTGGCCATGTGGTGGACTGGCGACCTGCCCATGGCGTACCTGCCCTTGCCTGACGAGGCTGGGATTGGCACCTGTGACCCTGACTAGCGGGATTAGGCAGTAAAGATAATGGATGGAATTTATGTCACGTGTATAGAAGCAGGAAACAAAAGGTCTGTGCATATCAAAACAAGACCTGTCCACTCTGTTGCCAATGGAGCATCCCAAGTACTAGTTAATGTGTGTGATATTATGCTATGGCCATTATATGCTAATTTTCAGTACGAATCCTGATGAATGCAGCATCGTTCCTCACAGGGACAAGAAACAGACATACTCAGCATCTTCTGCAAACTTAGTGGCATCACAGTATGCAGTTACTCTACTTCAGCAAGAATCTCTGCTCTCCACTCAATAAACCCCTTTCAGTGTCAATTAGCCTCCCTCGCTAACACGCAACCCGCAGGGCACGGTGCTTCTGTTGTGGGGGTCAGAAGCAACATTACTGCAGCATGGAACGAGGACAAATGAGTGAAAAATGTTATCTTACCTCCAATTATTCCCCAGCCACCACAAACATTAGACTCTGGACCAATCAGGAAAAGTTGTTGTCTGCCTCAGAGCAGGACTAACTTGTATCAGAGTAGCTCAGTGCCAAAGTTACATGGTAGTGTGCTTTTGAAGAAAGGGGACATGAGGAATTCAGTTTTGGGGGAAAAGCATAATTAATGGCTAAGCAATCTAAACTTCAAAGATATACACCCAAGTGGTCTTTTTTCATGTTTCACTATAGTGAAATGTTATATGACACTCAAAACTAGAACCCAGAGGCACCCAAATGTATCTCTGCTGAATTACTTCCTCGAGAAACCCAACAATCCAGTTTTGCTGAAGTGCATCACACGGCCTGCAATACTGAACTGTAATCTCTCCTGAACTGCACCACACAGCCTACACTACTGAAACACAATCTCACCTGAACCACACAGCTTGCACTACTGAACTCTCATGTTTATTCAACCACACCTTATTTTAAATTCATGTTGCACAGAAATCTATATTCTATAAATAGTTTTGTTTACTCACATTTATGTTACTATGTACTGTAGAGATCATTTCAATGACTACAAATGTAATAATCAGCCAGACCTTGGGCAGCAGGAATTGAAAATATTTATTAAAAGAGAACTAGTGATATAATGAGGATGAAAGGTGATCCCCTTGTCTCCTTCTGGAGAGAAGCATCAAAATTTAGTTTGTTGATATCTGGTGTCGAGTACATTTTGTTCGGATAGGTCAATGTCACCCAGAAATGGAAAATTACTGAGCAATGAAGTAAACATGTTTGCTCTTCAGGGAGTTACAGAAACAAAAATGAACATAGAGAAATAAAGTTTATAAAATGACGCACAATCCAACAGGACTGTAAACTGTGTTGTGTTCTTATCTGTGTCTTTGCTTGAGGAATTTACAATTCTACATTTATTAATTTATATCTACATTTCTACAGTGTTCATATATGTCCAGAAGAGCTTACATAAATTCACTGAGGCTTTTGCCGTGTAGGCAAGTCTGAAAAAGTTAAAACTCTTGTGTTTGGTAAAACGTATGTAAATAAGTGGACGTGAATGAAAATATAAAAATATGTTTTTAATGCAGGTCCGTTTTTTTTTTTTTTTTATACACCTCTTAAGAGTGGAGCTTCAAAGAAGCTGTGGTGGTGTTAGCAAGATGGTTTCCAGTCAAAGCAATATGACCACCGATCTCTGCTTGCTCAGGTAAGCTTACTGATCTGAGGGCTCAGAGATCATACGGCATGTAGCTGAGCTCAGTAAGCTTAGATAGTGTCGTTTACATTCATGCTATGGTGTGGGCACTGTGGACTAGCTGTCAGTGGCATCAAACTCAGAGCTACAAGAACTACAGCAGATTAGAACATATTCTGGATATCGCAGAAAGGAAACACATGTAGGTTTGACTTTCTTCTTCCTGCCACCCCAGTACCCATCACATTTCCCGGGCAATTTTATATTTAGTGTTCAGCATAATCTGGCGAAAGCAGATTTGATTCCTTTGTGAAATGTTATGAAATGCCGTAAAGGCCTGGGGGGTTTTCGGGTGTAATTCACAATTCACAGCTCGCCGTGCGTGTTAGATGACTACGTGTCAGGCTCTCTCTCGCTCTCTCTCCTCATAGAGATCTGCAGTGAAATCACCTCGTTTCTTCAGACCAACTCTGCACAAATGTCACAATTGTCCTTGAAAGGAGCTAATAATGTACTCAGGTCTGCTGGGCTATTTCAAGTTTCTGGTCCTTTTAAAGTTTTGAAGTAGGTATCTGTTATAAAAGCTTTGGATCGGGTAGACACATTTAGCAAGCTTATCCCAGCTATGTTTGTATTAATTTGGTTCTTTTTATAGGTACATTTTGTGTTATACATGTCTGATGTATATAGAAACTTTCAGGGTTTCAAAAACAGCAAAATGAGGAAATGATTTAATTGAATCCAGTTCCATATGTAAAGTTTAGTTTTAATGCAATTCATGCATTCCTCCAGTCCCTGTTGAGGCACATCATAAGATGGGCTCAATTAATTTGAATCTACAAAGAGATTTACAGGTAAATTTGAACTGTTGCCAGAATTTCAGGCAATGTCCAGCATCAGGAGAGCTGAAACGGATTTGGGCATGCATCCGAATTAATTAAAAGAGGGCTTTAATTTCACAGTAAAATTATGTTGCTCCTGAGATCTCACTTGGTAGCTGGCATCAAAACTGTTCATTGAATTTTAAGTGAAATGCTGCTACCTTAATGCACTTTTTATATTCAAAAGATGTTTTGAATAATTGACTTAATTTACTTCTGTTTATGTAGAGCGGTTTCCACCGGATTCATCTGGATTTTACCCTTTACCTTTGGTGTAACCTTAATGTGCGTGTGCCTGTGTCAGCCCATCTTCTCTCGATTTTGGCCAGCGTCTGAAACTTCAGGGTGCGGCAGCTTCTCAAACGCCTTTCGAGGTGGATTGGAACTGATGCAGCTTCAGGCTGAAGCAATTTTCTTTTTCTCTGTTCCCAAAGTAGAATGCCCAGAAAGCTAATGCCTTTGTCTGAAGTCCCTGCTGACATTGCTTTGAAAACATCTTCCCATTAGGGATTGCTTGTATCAACTACCATTACTGAGCAGAGTTTGGGGTCAGGTTCACACAGGTTTGAACCATAGGTGTGTTCACATTCCGTCTGCCGTTCCATCAGAGAACGCAGCGGGTGTCCAATTGGCCAGGGCGTCTCCTTCCTGTGATTATGTCAAACCCTAGACTCGTGACATGCAAGGTCATGTGATCACATCGCATCACTAAGCTCCTCCTCCTTTTGTCACGGCGATGCGGCAAAGGTGGTCGCTTTTGTGCAGAAGTTAGACACCTGTCATATTTACCTCCCCGGTAGATAAAAGAGGAAAGCAATGAAAGTCAAATTCTGGAAAAGTAGCTAGCATGAGTCAGCACCTCTTCTGCGATCCTGCAGGAACCCCGAGTGATGGGCCAGCCGCAACAGCGAAGGAAGAGGGTGCCAGCAGAGAGCCAAGAAACTGTAACACCCAGTCTCCATACAGATGTTTACCTATGACACAACATCACTAATGAACCGCGTCGACGCGTCTCCCCGATGTGGTTGGACAGGCGCACCGGCGTTAACGATGTTTAACGAGGAGCACAGTTCACCATGTCCCATTGACTCGCCGAGACTCCAACTGAGCGCGTGCCAAACTCCAACGCTTCAGCACTCAATCTCAATCTGCCCCGTTCTGGGTCTGGCAGGCAGGGTCCGTGTAGCGCACCTGCCTTTAAAACAGGAGGTCGTCCATATTCATGAGGCCCCAGATTTGCATCGCAGATCCAGGTGCTGCGTGCTGCTCTGCAGGACATCCACAGCAGTGGATTAAACAGCAAAAGCTCAGAATAGCGCTGCAAACATTCCCACAAGGCTTTGCTGTCAAAAAGATCGTTCAATGGATTTATGCTGTGCTTTTGTCATTATTACACCCACTCGTATTGCCATTCAGCCCATCTAGCAGCTCCTGCATTGAGCTTCTCGGGCTCTGAGAAGAAAAAAAAATGTGAGACGGGTCAAAGAGGGCATTAAGGACCCCATTTAATCCTGATTACCTCTCACGCTATGAAGGTTCTGTGATGGAGACTTTGCCTGCTAAATTCATTAAGTGCAGACAAACCTTATGGGGCTTCTTCTGTGGTTCTGTAGATCGGAAATAATAGATCAGTTCTCCAAGGAAAAGACCATATTAGGGCACTTACACTCAACTGGAGAGAATGTATAAAAAAATGAAGCATGATCTGTATTAAGAATGAAAAGTGCCTGAAATTTGAATCTAGGAGAAGATGCACAAACAGTGTTTCCAGCCAACGAGCCATCGCTCACCGTTATAGTGTGATCACAGACAAGGACTAAAACAAAACGGATTAGAAATAAATGCATATAACCCATATTTCTTGAATGATGATACTGACTGCCTGGCATGGAGACTGAGTTCTGAGATAACACATGTACAAATAACACATATATAAACAGGTTGATTGGTATGAAGGATGAAATTTCTGAATTCAACTTGTCCAGTGTGACTTGTTTTCAAGGTGGTATTGAGCCTGAAGGTGAAAATTCATGCCAACAAAATTAGCCAAAAGTATTCTGCTGTGTGCTCAGTATGTTTTAATTGCATGATGCATCAAAGAGTACGTTGCCTGACGAAACGCTTGAAACGCCACACTCGCTTTTCTTTCTTCTCACTTCATTTAAAGCAAAGGACCTCCTAAATCTGAAACAGTCCTTTGTGACTTCAGCACACAAGCTTCACACAACAGTGTAATCTGGGGACCACAAATAGCACAGTGCTGCAGATGAAAAGAACACAGGCTGAAGAACAACAGAAGAGGATTGTCCACGTGCCGTCTTGGGAAAGAGAGCCGAACAACGTCCTCCGTTAGACCTTTTAGGCTGGTTTCTTGTACCAACCTGCCCATCAGGCATGCTTCACCGACCACAACACCTACCTGCATCAAGAATACAGAGGAGCAGGGATGCCAGTGTATGACGCTTAGTTTTGTGTGTGTGTGTGTGTGTGTGTGTGTGCAGCCATGGGCATGTCCATGGAGTGGAAACATGTCTCAGATTAGGCAGGCAGCATGGGGTGAGCCAAGGGGAGGGTGACAGGCGGGATTATCTCTGTCCTACAGAGCTGGCTTATGCCGCTGCCTGAGCGTGTCTTCTGCTAGATAAGACTTGGCCAACAAAAAAGACCCAACATTAATTTCCAATCCACTCTTCTATCTCAGACCACAGAAAGCAGTAGCATCTGGCTCTTGCCTGCCAGCTTGCTGACGATCATAGGGCAATTACATTGCACATCCTTGATTTCCAGGGCAGTGGGGTGTTTTGTTAGTTTGTTTTCTTTTTCATACCCCCCTATATATATGGACATTGTCACTATCCTTTTTTAAACAAGAGAAAACATTTATATAATATTTGATTTGTGTGATGTTTGATACAAAGCAAGAATTGTTTATCACACAAACATTCTACCAGTAGGCACTAACTCAAGCAAAGAAGATACTGCCCTTGGTACTGGGCATATGGGCCTTTATACGAGGTTCTATGTTTTGTTATAAAACAGTGCATTGTGATGGTTATAGATCAGGACAATGCACTGTAGACATATATCAACTATGAAGTAAAGAAGCTAAGAACATAAGATGATTTTCAATATTTAAAACACCAGCAGAGACGTAATGCATATTTGAGATGCTCATCAGTAAGAATGACTTTGTGTCTCTTTCAAAACTGATTCAATTTGCATTCTTGATAGTTAGCTTATTCTTTGCATTGCATTAGAAATTCAATTATTTTTCATGTTCTTCCTTTTCATCCAAATGCAGTCTAAAATAAATAGTATGTCAACAATGGATAATCAGAACCACTAGCTTTCGGGTAGCTATGAACAGTCATTCAAATTCAGCATTTCGTTTATTATTTTTATTCAGTAAAAGACAGCTAAATTAAACTACTCTTTGTAATTAAGTTTAACTGAACAATTGAACTGTTAGCCGTTTCTCAGCATGGCCATCGTCCCTGTTCAACAAGTTCCACAAAACACAACCAGGTACCCTTCAATTAAAGAAAATTAAGTCAAGACTCCCTGATATCTTGTAGGTTAATTTATGAGATCAAAGACTTTTTTTAACACTGGGTGTCACTCACACTGCAGACAACACTGGGTCACATGTTTCACGGTCAGCTTTTTTGCCAACACGCAGCAGTAACATAAAAGCATGCATGGCTAAACTTCAGTCATCGTGGAAGTGCAATATAGCAATGAAAACACACAACATATCCCCATAACAGCATTCTGAAACGCAAGCTTGTGTTGTTTTTATACGCATGTTGGCAGGGGCCACTTTCTTACCGCAAATCAAGATATTGAACGAAAGGACGTTTGGAAACCGACCACAGCAGAGTTCAACAGGACCTTAATGCATATCGGATCTAGTCATCTACATACGTACATCCCTAGATTATGTCTGAGGAAGAGGTTCTAAGAGTGAGAGATAGCAGATTTGGTATGTCGTTGTTTTTTTAATCGGAGCACGGTTACTTTGTGAACGAAGTCTCTTAGGTGATAGGCTACTGTAGGGTCCACTATTCCTCGGTGATTTGCTGAGAGCGAGAGCTACGGTGCCCACGGCAACATAAAGTTGCATACCAACAGTACAGTCAGCTGAGTGCAAAGTCATTGAGAAGATAGGCACGTGCGAAAGCATCCTTTGCAAATCCGATTTAACGCACGAGCACAAACGTTTCGCGTCGCCTTCCCAGATTATTATTCATAGGCTTCCATTTCAGAATGTTTTTAAATCGCGATATAATCTACAACATATCGCAATAGCCACTTTTAACGTGGACGTGGGTAATGTCCTATTCAAAGACAAGAGGTACACAATAACATAGCAGCATGTCCTATTCATGAACAACCCCAAAACGTTACTGCACCGTGGGATATTGCAGCCGTAGGATATTGCACAACCCACAGCGAAGCCCACACAGAAGATATAACGTACAGATCACAGCAACTTACCATAATAAACAGACGGGACTTCGGTTTTCCTTGCCATTTCAAAACTGGACGGGTATTTCACGGGTTCGGTTCGATGCAGACCGCCGTCGAGATGGTGAGGCTTGAGTGAGTGCAGTCTCGTCGGACTATTTGAGGTGTGTACGGATTCCTCGCGGCGGCGAACGTCAGTGTTGTTCAGAGCTCGTCGTCAGATGGAGTGGAGCGCTTACAGTAGCCACACACACCACCGACTAACACACACGACTTTCCTGAGCACTGCTGACGCGTACCACCGATCCGCAGGCTGCATGAATGAAACCCGTAATCTGTGACACCTGCGCGCACGAGCGAGAACTGCAGCCTGTAGGCTTGCTGCATGCAAAAGTCACTGGAACTGTTGTCATTAAAACTATCAAGTTGACCTTGGACTAATTTAATGTCACTTAAAACTATTGCAAGCATGCAAGTCAATTATACAAATAAAGGAGCCCGGCTACTTCCAGATTGTTCCAGCCTGCTATTTCGTTGCCTATTAGGCTAACCTATATAGGTTATATTTGCACATCCGTGCTGCGTATACCTTGTATGAGGGCTTCATTGCCGGTGGCCAAAGAATTTACTTGAGGGTCTCTAAGGTGTAACTAAAGTGCCTCCTAGTGGAATGAAGACAAACGGCACCAAACAAAAACATTGCTAGTTAAAAAGTTTTCCAGACGTTTATGAAATTTACTTTTCGATGCCTCAAAAGTCGGGCACCCGTTTTGCTCCTCCATAAATCAACGTTTTAGGGCGTCCACGCCTTTATTATAGTGACATGGTGTGAAACCTCACACAAGAAAATTAATGTATGCATGCTCCCTGAGAAATAGAAATCATATATCTGTATACTTTTAAAATTACTTTATTTGATATGGAGACAAAACATTCAAAAGCATCAACCAAAACAGAGTACTTTGATGCTGATTATTACCCCCTCCGTTCCGCTCCCCGTAAAGTAATGCCTGTGCCTTTGTGTGCGACTATCACTTCTGTTTGATGAGGTGTGCAATGAGGCGGCGTGATAGTTCGCGACAATAAATTGAAAATCCATTTATTCTTCGCCACAGGATCTTCCCTGTAGCGCAGCATCAAACCCAACCTGTGGCAACACATTCAAATCGTATCTCCTGTCTCTGTTCTCCGGTGGGGTTACGGTGTCAAACCTCGTCCCTGCCGGAAATTCTATAAAGCAAGCAGGGACACCATGCTGGTGACAGGCTGCTTTTTTGTGCGCATAACTGTTCCGTCTCTAACTCACTAATGCAACAAATATTACAAATAATACATTTGGTTTTAGATATATTTACAGACGATTATGTACCATAAAATATAAAACCCACCAATGCATAGCTTTAAAACATGTTTACTCGATCCGTCCGTCACTATTAGACATAAACGTATCCAGTCAAACAGTGTGTGAAGGCTATGGCAGATTGCCATAGGCCAATAGTAATGTTTTTTAACGTTTGTGGAATTTGTATAGGAATAAATATTTGGGACCTTAAATCCGCATACCCTTCCCTCGCCTATCTGTATATAGTCTACTATTTATAAATGTTAAATTGACATTACGATTAAAAAAAAACATTGAGATAATTGAAATGTTACCTGCAGTTTTTGTCTGTAATAGAGACTAGCCCATTTACTATAGAACTGTAGCAATATTGAATATGCACAATTTCAAGTCCTGCCCTTTCAACAAAATATTTCTGTATTTGTTAATTGTGCAAACCTTCATACAGAATCTAAAATGAGTTCTTTAAAGTCTTTGAGTCCATTGACGGGCGTCGACCTGTGGCCGAAGGTGGGCTGATTAGAGATCCCTTCACAGTGAAATCCAGAAGTCCACTATTTTCCTGCACACAGACGACTGTTCCGCCAAACAATGAGGAAAACTGAAATTCAGTGAACCTGCATATGCAAAATGAGAGCCACACCGCTTCTCAAACGTTTACACACCGGTGCATCGTCTGGAGGAATTCTTCCTCCTCACATTAGCACATTTTCTTCCTTGATACAAACATAAGCAGAGCACAAAACTGGTTTCTCAAAGTTGTGTGAAACCTTTGCTGTGTATTCTACATGTAGTCTACTGAGATTGTCATACAGTGCATTCACATACAGTACATCCCCCTCAGTAATTTATGTAATAGATGCCACTTTCAAGAAAGTGAAAGTGTGGTGAAACAGAATGCAGCGGTTACTATGCTTTGTGGTCACATGGTAGTGGTGCATATTAATGAGGAAATGGGTTAGATGTGTTAAGCTATTACACATAAAACATGGGTCACCGCTTTACACTTATTTAATGAATTCTCATGATCATCTGAACAATGTTTAAAAAGTACTTAGAAAAAAGAAACGACAAAACGGTATTAAACAAAACATTTGTCTCAAAAGACTTTTCAAGTCTGCTTGATCTCCATCCTCATCCTTTCAGCCTTTTAATAGCTTTTTTTAAATACAGTAAGTGTAAACAGATTAGCTTCAAAATCCATAACTGAACTCTTTCCAACATTTTCTCCAATTGGTACTGAAATAAAAACTTAGGCAGACTAATCAAACCGAAGCCATTATGGTTTAATCTTGTTTCTTTTGTCTTCCTTTGAAAGTGTCCATGAAGTTAAAGGCGCCGAGGTACATGCCTAAAATCACAGCCCCCTTCCACGGTAGTACGCTGTGGGAAACAGAAACGCAATTATTCACCTTACCACATCGACGCCCGAATAGCAGCCGTCTGGAAACGAGGGGACAGACACCGGGCATGCTGACCAGAGTTGAGATGATGATAAACTCTGGAGTTATCAGAATTTGAAAACTCTAACAGTGTATTGGACAACCTACAATTCCCTCTCCATCCCACATGCAGTTAAACTCTTCACCACGCACCTATATGCATCTAATTTTCAGAAAGATCACATATTAGAATTCGAGATCTTTCGAATTTAGGTTGGAGTTTCAAGATGCTGGTGGAGGTGTAGTGTTAGACAATGAGGCTTTGAAAGTAACTTGCATGGTAAGACAAACGCAGAGATCATAACAGCTTTGATTGAATATACACTGAAACCATTTGTAGACTAGTGCTTTTTCAAATGACCACTTCTCATACGTCTGTATAAATTATTACAACAATAAAGACAACTTTCTCATGTTTAAAAGTAGAGCATAGTAATAATAATATATGAATAATGTCCAAAAAACTGCACCCTGTCCATGCTTGGATTAACTGGACAGTTTTGTCATCCTGGGGGTTAGATCTCACTGTCCAATGAAACAGGTGTCACTTTTATCCACCAGACTTTCTGCTTTATATCGGCTCTCTGTAATTGGTTATGAGAGTATGGATTTTTTATGGGTAGTCAAAGCCCAGTGGAGTCTGAGGCCTTTGTGAAATAGCTTGAAAAAGTAGTGGAAAAAAAAACATACATGCTCATCAAGTCTGCCGAGGTGCACAACCGCTTTAGGCTGTACAATACACTGTAAGCACCAGAAACCCAGTGTTCAAAGCTGCAGGTGTTCATTCGACTTCAGTTCAACGGGACCCAATTTTCACCAGAGTATTGCAACTTTTTGCTTTGAGATTTCAACATGCACAACTCAGCAAAGTGATCTAAAGTACCAGTCTAGCATTACCCTCAAATTTGCAACATGTATTCAGCATCATTATACATGCACAATATGGGGATTTTACAAGCTCAGTCAGGACCACAATGTTACACAAGACTGAAATGCATATGTACAGCAACCCCACCCTTCTGGCTGACTAGTCTGGGGTGTGGTCTAGCTGGTGAAGCAAAGTGTGTGATCTCATTACCAGCCTGACACAGGACCACACACACCTCCTCTTCTACCTAAAAGTGCTTTTTAAACGACCCAAGCCCTGCGTGCACAGAAGTGCAGGCACTAATGACTCCTGGCTTTAGCATGTGGCCTTACCTTTTCAGGAAAAATAGAAAATTGATGGTCCTCGGCAATAGAAGGTAGGTTTGGTTTGTCAGAATAGCATTCATGATCTTCTTCACGACGTACTCTGGTTGCAGGACGGGGAGAACGTGCGGCCACCTAAACCAGAGTGGCACATCACTCGGTATGATCAGTATGAAGATGTTTCTTAGATACCATCAGCACTGCACCCTTTTCCACCTTCTAGAAGGAAGACGTTAGGGTTTGCTCAGCAAACGTTACCACTACCTCTAGGAGACCTAGATAAGAATTCTCCTCCAAAGTGAGTTCTTATTTGGTGGTCCACGCAGGCTAGGTATGCAAGACGCATTCAGCTGCCAGCACTTCTGTGATACAGCCAGAAGGGCACTCGAAGCACAGAGACAATAAATGCTCGTGGGGCGAGTGCTCTGGCAGTTGAAAATGAAAGCTAGACAGGAGACGTGAGATAGTGGCAAAGTCTCGAACAACTCCCTATTCTGGAAACTCCTTTTCTAAATGCCACTTTATGAAGCAATCTAAAATGTATCCAAATAATCTGGAAAGAATCTGTGAGGCTTGATAAAGTATTTAGGTAAAAAAAAAAATGTACAGACCAAAAACCAGAAGATTCTAAATACAAAGTAGTTAAAATAAGACATTATTTGTCCCATCTGTCTTTCTAGCCATACCTCAGCAAATATGTGAAGCATAAATAAATATTCATAAATAAAGATGAATGAAATCAAGATAGATTCATTCACCCTGAAGCTGTGAAAGACAGTGGAAGTGCAGTTCACGTTTACTTTGTTCCACAGCCGTCGAACATGCCAGTGTTGATGAAGTACGGAAACACTATTGTGGTCTTCACGCCCTCCTTTCCTGTGGCAATTAGTTCAAGGGCCACCGACTCAGCAAAGCCCACAACAGCAAACTTACTCGCGCAGTAATCTACGGGGAAGCAAGGAAAACACAAATACAAAGCAGTTTTAGACGTTCCCCTTCTATGCACGCAGCTGGACGCTGAGCACATGTTCATAAGCATAGCAGGAATTCACCACTGATCAACCCACGACCCCTCTGTGAAATTCAGTAAACAGATAAGGATCAGCATTAGTTTTGCCATGTTGATTCCAAAAGCTTCATAATGCTTTAGGAAAATAAATGCTCGTTTCAACAAGTGTGCCGTCAAACCTGCTGGGGTCATAGTGATATTTTAAGGACACTTGTATATTGACATACAGGAATTAAGACGTAAATGCATTACCTGCCAGACCATTGACACCTATAAGACCTGCAGAACTCGCAATGCAAACCAGGTGTCCGTGGTTCTTGTCAGTCATTGCTGGAAGAAAAGCCTTATATGTCTGAAACAGATACACAAAAACCCTCATGAGCGCTATGAATATCCATACACACTGTTCAAATGTACATGTACAGATATTACTAAAACTTGGATTTTTTTCTTTTTTTTAAGCATTAAAAAGCAGACAATTTGTTAATACCCAAAAATGTGCCATGGTGTTCACTCTGAGCGTTTTCTCAACAAGAACATCTGAAGACTCCATGAACTTCTTGCCATTGACAATGCCAGCATTGTTTATAAGGATGGTGACGTCTCCAACCTCACGCTTAACCTGCACAAGGGCAATAGACGAATAAATAGAAATGCATTGCTACCTCTTATAAACTAACTATAAAAGGGGGTTATGAACAAATTATATCTATGGAATTAATACAGAGTTTAGACAAAAGTGAAGAAGGTCTACGATACGTAACACGCATCATCGGCGCAAATAACTAATAGGAGGTGTGAGTGGGCTGCACCGTTCAGCTACTTGATTGACATGCATCGCACGCGCATTCCAATTGCTTCCTTTAATTAAATGAATCCGTGTTGAAAGAAGAACTTCCTAAAACACGATTAGCAATGCCTAAATACCATCCAATAACAAAATAAACCCATGAAACTGTTTTTTGTCGTTGTTTTGACTTGGCGTGCAAATGCACACACTTCTGTCTCGTCCCTAAAACGGGTTGATCAGTAGGTCACACGTTTCTGGTTTGAATGAAATACTTCTTATTCTAGAGCAAGGACGGCAACTCCGGTTTTTCTCGTTACACGCCGGGTTTTCACCTGCTCACCTGCTCAGCCACCCGGTACACGTCGCTCCTGTCGCTGCAGTCCGTCCGGTAGAGGTGCACGCGCGCAGCGCCCTTCTCCTTCGCCGCGCGCTCCGTTTCCTTCAACCCGTCCAAGTTAATGTCCCACAGCACCAGTGAAACGTCCATGGTGGAGAACTCTATCGCCATGAGCCGCCCAATGCCGCTGCCCGCTCCCGTGATCAGCACGATCTCGCCAGACACGTTTTTCTTCTCAAGTGTAACGAAAAGTTTTACGAAAGCTTCCAAGAGGTAAAATATGGTCAACAACATCACGCGGAGCGTCTCCACGAGGAAATTCATGGTGAGCTGCGGATATGGGACCAGATGAAATACATGAACACAGACAAATCTTAGTGTCTAAATCTGTGAAAGTTCTACTACACTGCACCATAAACTGAAATAAATGAGCAGCTAGGTAACTCTATTAATTGGAGGCAGTGTCAGGTATACTCAGCACACTCGCCTCCAAAACATTATGATCCATAAATCATAGACGGCTCACCTCCTGGTCTGTCAGCTACAAACTCTTGGCTGGTCTCTGTCGCCTGTCATGGAAACCTGGAAGTAAAAACAGGACTTTGTAATTACAAATCTCTCCCGGTTGTGCAATAGTCACATGATTTTCCCATCGCCACCGTCGCGCAAAGGCTTGTGGGTATCTTTGTTGGAATAATGCCACAAAATCTAGGCATTTACCCAAATGCAGTTTTAATTCAGGGACATCTTATTTCCGTTTAAGGTGTATTCACCGTTTGGTCATTTTTACTGGTAAATGTATTACACACATTCCAGTGTTCCCTAATTTCTATCCCAGTGCAGATGACTGACAGATCATAACTCGGTAGGCCAATAGACCAGATATTAAAACAGATATCGTAAATATGCAAGCGTAGTTTGAGATATGAGGCTAGACAGGATTTGCTCTAAAGAGGATGGAGTTAGTGCAAAGTTACATAAGAGAGGTTAGCCCCATGATACGTCATCGACAACATTGGAAGCAGTCGCCAACAGTATGAACAACAAATGTCTTCCATACTTAGATTTTGTAAAATTCACAATTACTTCACATTCATTAAATTATTTTACATTAATTTTTTGTTTGTTTCTTTCTTAAAGAATTATATATCTGACTTAAGAAAACGTATGGTTCTTTCCAAGGTTTCTCATATCTCCAGAAATGCAGAAAAGTCTATTTTATTTTACTTGTCTAGTCAATAGGGACCTGATGGTAAAAACTGCAATAACAGATACTATGTCCCTACTGGGATAATTACATTATATGAATTTCTTTTAACTGTCAGAATGACATGGTCTCGGAGGCGCTTAGGGTACAGAGAAGATCACTGTTGAGTTTCATTTCCCAAGAGATGAATAGATGATGCGTTTCATTTGTGCATTCAGATTAATTTATTGTATTCCGTACAGCTGATGAGTCAGACACGCTGCTTTGATTCAAACAGAACGTAAAAGCAGTTGAAACCATATGCAACAAACATCATCATTAGCAACTATATGTAAGTGAGGACTTCAAACTGAAACTAACCATTAATTGAATGAATAACCTACGGCATAGGAATACAAAGCGTCACCGTGAAACCGATTATTTACGATTGATGTGTCTTGCACATCTACACCGAATAATGATAATACCAAGATCTCTGGAGCCTCTCTATATATAAAACAATGTCCACATAGAGAAAGCAAGAACGGGAGGGCATATGCAAACTATCTATTTATCTGTGTATCTATTTATCTATTGAAAACATACTTAGGAACAAAGAACATGAAGGTGCAGTTGCAATGACAAAGAAGATGCTGGCATATGTTTATATAAAAATAAATTAAAGAAATACAGTGGCAAGCTCTACACCGATTTTGGGTTGTTTGAGATGAATGTCTTTTCTGATCGCCGAAGCTATTCTTAATCCATGAACCCTCCGTATCTCTTCTGGGCATCCGGCTGCGCGGTCTCCCCGCCCTCCCAGCGTTTGTAAGGCACGTAGCCCTTCTGCTCGTCCGGCCATTGCGGTCTCCCCACGCGGCGCATGAACCCCCCGTAGCGTTTGTGGAGGTCCCTGGCCGCCTCCTCTCCTCCGCTCCCACCACGCACGCTCCTCATGAAGCCTCCGTAGCGCTTGGCCGCCTCCTCCCCCTCTTGCTGAGGCTCCGCCTCCGCACCGAGCCCCGCCCTCAGAACCTCCCGCAGCAGGTCGAGCTGTTGCTCCTCGGAAGCCGTTCCGGGATCTTCCTTCTTCATGAAGCCGCCGTACTTCTTACTCACCGCGCCCAGGCCGTCGCCCTCGGCCCCGTCGCTCAGTTCGTGCCCCTTCTTCATCATGAAGCCGCCGTAGCGCTTCATGAAGCCGCCGTACTTCTTGGCGAGCAGGTGTCCGGCTTCCTGCGCAACCAGGTTGGGGCTGTCGACGGCGAGGTGCTCATCTTCACTGAGGGCATCTCGGCAGAGGTTCAGTGTGCTGGAGTCCACGCTCCCTCCACATTCCAACACGCACGTCTAAGAGGAACAGGGACAATAAGTTAATTAATGTCAAACTGAGAACTTCTGTGGTGGGGTTTTTTTTCCTCCACCAGGTGGCGTGCTTAACGTACGTTGTTGCCAAAACAGGTGCTTTAGTCCATTTTGCTACTCGCAAGTATAAAGTTATATTAATGTCAAATAACTTAATATATCACGATCTTGATGTCTTAGTAATAAATAAACTTAATACTGTTCTCACTCTGTCTTTTCACTCCAACTTGACATACAACTGTTAGAAATATCCTATAAAAAGCCCGACATCATGTATATCCCAGCACATTGGATATATTTAAGATAACTATAGGGGAGAGCTACTGTTATGCACAAAATGAAGCAGAATTACTGGAAGCAAGACCAGTTGCATAAACAGTTAGAATAATCAAGAGAAGTTGAATGCTTATATATGTATATAAAACCTTGTAATACCATAATAATGAGAATAAAGAACTGAGAATTCTGACACTGAGAGCAGTCTGGATCATGTTTCAGTAGTGCATCAATCGATATAAAAACAAACAACAACAAATAACTGAAAATAGCAAAAGGTAATATTTAGACAAACAAATTACATATTTTACATTTTCTAATTAATTTTCTATGCACAAAGTGGATAAATACATTAAAAAATAATACCAGGCATGTTTCTGTTTTCCATTTTCTGGTCTTTTAAGGTGAAATCGTTCTTTTTTTTGTCCATCATTCGCCAACATTTTAAACAAACATGAGAAAAGTATTTGATTTCAAAGGGAGTAATTTTGTACTAGGCAGGATACGTCTTCATGGAAATAACAATCAGGTGGATAACCCTAGACTTACCACGGTGCCAGTCTCTGCCTGCTGCCCCAACAACCGATAGACACAGAGCGCGCATTCCCTACCGCACTCCGCTCGTGCAGTTAGCGCGAGACATGCGCTCAAAACCAGTATCCAACAAGAGTTCACAGTCAACGCCATAAGCTGTAGAAGTGATATTTTAAATATATCAGTTGACAGATGAAGACAAGTACATCAAGACAAGCAGTAACTGGGTGATGCTAAAGTACTGGACATGTTAATATCAGATGTGACTGCAATATAAGACATTCAAAATGTGGTTGTGTGTGTGCGCGCACAAAAATTGTGTTATATTTTATAGAGTTACCTGTTCACAGTTACTTTTTGCCACAGTCCTCCTTTGAATGGGTGATGCACGGACGAATATTCTTCCTTCAGAAGCCCTTTTAAACTGGAATAAACCAATGCCCCTTGAGAAGAACACTTGTAGAACGTACAAAGGATGAGCCAATCACCTTTCACTGATGTTTAAAAAAAACAAAGACGCTTGGAAGAGGCAGATCACGAGCAAAGGTCTCTCAGCCTTTGCTGATACCGGGGTTAATTCCGCCACGATTCTGGCTAAACATGACTGGTACCAGAAGCTTTAAACTGTACCCCGTGTAACGTCACGCAGAGTAAACGAGACGTCCCCAGACCGTCAGTGGAAATATTCATGCATAAAATGACGTATATATTCACTTCAGCGAAATATTAATAGTCGTGTTTGACATTTTGTTTTACCCGCACTGTTGAGTCGCATGAGTTACACTGTTTTCCGGTAGACTTTTGAACTTGTTCTAGAAATGTTCAGATAGCTGATTTCATAAAGCATCGTGATGTGATTCACTCTCTCATTAAAACTGTGATCGTGAAGCACAGCGGGTAAATGATCATAGACTCGCATGGTGAGGCGGGGTAGGGGTGTGTGTGGGTGTGTGTGTGTGGGGTGGTGTAGGGGGCGACACACACGCTCGCATAGTTTACTAGGTCCCCCTTGTCGTCATTAGTTAGAGGCCTGTATTGCACATTACGTTCTTTTGTTTTATTTTGGTTAAAGGACATTTCTGTCTGACATTCAGTTAGTGTACTGCGGAAATCAACTTAGAGCATATCCCTATTCCAAACTGCATTATGACTTACAATGACAGATTATATGATTTTTTATGATTTACAGTGACAGGTTATGTGAACAATATGATATGATAATGAAGTTTCCATCTGGACTTCCTTATGATAGAGTGTGGATCACCACTACATTTGTAAACTTCCTCAAGATGATGAGGTAAATAACGCCAATTCCTTTTTTTTTTCTGAGATAGGAAGTTTATTAGTAATTTCTAATATATGCCAGATAGTTAACATGCATTCAGGCTGGGATAACAGACCTTTGTACCTCAGTGTGGCTTTAGAAATGTAACAAACACATCTAATAATGTTAAAGGGAATGTCAGTAGCATCTACTACCATGCTGTATAAAAAACTAGAAAATGCTTGATATTAGCATGTTGCCTATTTATGAATGTTTGTGTGTTTATGCATTTCTTGCTGTGTTCCCCCACTCTTTCACAAACTTCCCCCTCCTCATCTTCATCATCATCATCATCATTAGCACTGTTATCTTCATGTAGCTGGACTGTTCACATTTTTCATAGGGTCCCACAAATACATTACAGCTGTGCCATTACAAATGAAGAGGATGTTCTGTTACCCCCGGTGCGGTGAGTGATTATGCAGTGCTGACCCCGTATGCCTGATGATCACGTAGTGTCCAGTTTGCACCGATTCCAAGCAACCAAATTAAAATGTATGCTGATTTTCCTACCGTTAGCAAGTGATATAATTAAACTGAGTTCACAGTATTGCAGGAAATTGTAGTTGTGTAAATTGCACTGAGATGTAGCCTGAATAAAAAATATATTATCCAGAAGAGGAGATAAGACATTCATGCATATCATAGACTTGCACGGGATAAGAAGCTCTCAAGTTGGTATAACAATTTCATTATGACTGCAAATTATGTTTTTGTCATTTGAATTAATTACCCAGTTCATGTTTATCAGACAGTGTTGTTGATCAGACAGAGCAATTTTTATCAGACAGATCAGTGTTGATCAAGCAGAACAGTATTGATCAGGCAGAGCAGTGTTGATCACACAGAGCCGTATTAATCAGACAGAACAGTGTTAATCAGGCAGAGCAGTGGTAATCAGACAGAGCAGTATTGATCAGGTAGAACAGTGTTGATCAGGCAGAGCAGCATTGATCAGACAGCAGCATTGTTCTGACAGAGCAGTGTAAATCAGACTGTGTAGTATTGAAGAAGCAGAGCAGTGTTGATCAGACAGAGCAGTGTTGATTAAGCAGAACAGTGTTAATCAGACAGAGCAGTATTGATCAGTCAGAACAGTGTTAATCAGATAGAGCAGTGTTAATCACACAGAGCAGTGTTGATCAGGCAGAGCAGTGTTGATCAGACAGAGCAGTATTAATCAGACAGAGCAGTGTTGATCACACAGAGCAGTGTTGATCAGTGTTGCTGGGGTTTTTTAATATGTCAGTGTACTGTAGTGTCAGTGTCCCAGTTGTCTGCTATCAAAGTCCATGTAACCAACAGGAATCCATCAGTTATAAAAGACTAGTGGACGTCTTTTACTAATTGTGCAGATGGACACTTTGTGAAGTGTCTGTAGAATGTAAATTTTATGAACATTTTGCCTGAGCACAATTCGTCATCTTCTCTTATTAAGTGAAGGTGTTGTTATAGCACAGAGAAGTCTTACAAAATAGCTCATCCTTATCCTAGGTGTTTATTCAGTCGGTAGCACTACCCAACAGTCTAGGTAAAACTAGTGACTTTACTTAGTTGGACTTAGTTGGCAGGCATAGCTATTTCATTTTGCAGTTCAAGCTAATTAGGAACACTTATTAATGGAAATGTCACTTAATTGTAATCAGCGAGTAGGAGGGTGTTCTGTAAATTAATCCTGTAACTTCGATTTGAGGGAACTCCAGACATAATCAAGCACTTTGTCATTGTCTTCCTCTGATTAATTTTTAGCACCAGTCAATTTGAAATGCTTATCTCATTTGCAGTGAGATAAGCACGGCAGCCCTATCAATAGCCTTGGGCTGTTATCTGTTCATGGACAAATTTGTACACAGTTCTCCTCACACACACCAGCAAAGCCTCTTGTACCTTTATGTTATGCGCTCTTTAGCTTCCTGTAAACCTATGTGCCTTCTTAAATAGTCGAAAACCGCCTATACGAATACTTCACATCCCTGAGAGTCACACCTTTTACGTGTCACTAACCATTCAACCTTTCAGCGTTGAAAGATCGTGTTTATATGCGGGCCTCGCGATAGCCAAGAGGCCTAGATGGAGGAATATGACTTCTCAACAGTTGACCGTGCCCTACAGAAACAGACGGGCACGTAGGCCTTCCATGAGAGCGGGTGCGAGATGGATGAATCTTGAATCCTAGATTCATCTGTTTCGGTAATGATGTTTTTAGATCCACATCACCGCTCCCTGTTTGCACGATCTTGATGTCTCGGCCTTTGTTTTTTCTCAATGAGCTTTGACCGTAGCAGCAACGGCAGGAACAAGTTCATTAATTACTCTCTCTTCCGACTTTCCCCGGTCAAATCGTAAGCATGACAAGTGGCAACTGTCACTTTTCAATCAAATCAACGTGGTTAACTTGAAAGCACATGAGGCAACACCCATACGTTTAGCTGCAATAATTGGAACACAATTAAATCTGACCGGAGTCCGCAGTCTGGGTAAGCACAGTTTTAATCAGCTCTCGTATTCAATTTCCTGCTGAGACGAGGAAGAGATATCAGTGGTGTAATTACAGTGTCACTTTGGCCGCGTGACAGCACGAATGACAAGGGAGAGATAATTAATATCTCGCAACCGCGCATGAAAATGTCGAGATGCCTCACAGTACAAGTCTCTGCTCAGAACCATAACTCAGTTTCCCCTTCACCCCCAACGCTCGTGCGACTGGACGCAAGGGCCGACGTCATCACGCACATGGAAAGCGGACATCTGTCTTTCCGAACCAATTAAGTCGATTGAAACTAAAGTAACATGACAGGCATATGATATGATCAAGACACGCAATTTCATTGATCAGTCTATGAACACTCTGAAAAATGGATCATCTATCCACAGATATTCTCAGCAATAATTTTCTTTCAATTTGTTATAATTTTTGTGTTGCGTGTGCTGTCGCCCCACAAAAGAATTGGACATTTTGGGGTTTTTTTCTGACTCAAGTGGTGGGATCCATTCTTACCAAAGCAAAGACCACACTTCAACATCAATAAGCCGATGGTGGTAGTGTGTAGGCAGGTACATTCTTTCTAATATGAACCTGTTGCACAGATTGCAATTACACGTGACTACAATCTGATCTGTGATTTTTCATCACAATCAGCACATAGTACATTTATGTCTTGCTTTAGCAAAGATTTTGTCCTGTTTAGGTAAGATGTACAGATTATAGCTGTTTTATTACAGGGGGAAAAGTGGACTGAATGCACTTTACCAAGTTTGGAACTTTGAATCTGTGGCTTGGGTTTCCCTTGTGATTTCAGTAACCTGAAATCTCACATCACACACCTCAGCTGAGACGTGTCCTGTTATGTGGGAAGACGAGCTTTATCCATTTCCCGTGCAATATTGGAAAAAGTTCTAAAAAAGCCACTCTGCTTCGAGAGAGGTTCTTCTCGTGTTCTTGTTTTTTCTGACATGGGGCTAGAAATAACTGAGATCCCATAGCAGTGCAAGTCAGACTGCTTCAATATATCTGAATGTGAACGTCAGTGCAGATCAGACCCATCCGGAGATGGATGTGATGCAGTCAGACGTTCCGGGTCACATAAAAACAGGTGTGATCCTGGATTAGCACGCTTGTCCATTTTGTCTTGAGGCGGGCATGCTTTACCCTATCAGGGAAGAGGTGCGACATTGAGGTTACTGGGAGGTGAGTGTTGCAAAGTAAAACTGGCCATCATGGTAAAATAAATGTCCTTGAGAGAGAGGTGCAGCTCCTTAAGGTAAGTGCACTAGGGTAGACACTTAGGGCAGACATACCTCAGCTCACCAGTTTGATAAAAGATCACTTTTCTCCAGCCGTTACAATATTATTAAATACTGAGGTGCAAGGTGATTTAACAAGAGTGAAGAAAATGGCTGTGCAGTGTGTCTTAGCACAGATGCACTTTAATACTTTTAGTTAGCCTGTTTGGGATTGTTTGTAAAAGAGTGCTAGCTCAGAATTGTTTGACCTTTTCAAATTCTCACTTTCTAATTCATGTATCTGGAAGTGGCCACACTTCATAGTCAAGACATGTGTTCATTGTAATGGGCACATAGTATATTTATTTATTGATTCAATGGTGATCAACATGATTTATATATTCTCATGTTTTTGCCCACACATTTCTTTAGATCGTGGTGTGATGTTTACATTTAGACACAGACATTTCCTCTGCATATGTGGAACTCCTTACCCTTCACAAAGGAGCTGGAGGAAAATTACAGTCTTTTGAGATTTTGGCAAACCACAGTCTGTGGAATTACAATCCACTTTTTCACATTTCTTGCAATAAACCATAAAACTTGGGATTTAATGGTATTTATTGAACAGAGGTCCAGTGTTTGTATGATATTTTTTGCACTTAGATTGAAAGCTGTTTGTTTTTGTAGTCCTTTATTGATACACATTTAAATGACTTTGAGTGCAACGTAAATTAGCATACCTAATTAAAAATATATTTGACTAAACTCTTGTCCACACTTTGAATGTGTTAGTAAATGATTTCAAAGGTCCATATTTACATAAACCATGATGGTTGTGTAGGTTGCTTACCACATTAATTATGCTGTAGTAACAATGATTTCCATGTATATATATATACATTATATTATTATTAAGTAATATTTAAATAAAGTGGATGGCAAGCGTATACTTTTAGATATATGACGTGGTACGCATAATGAATCAATACAGGACGGAGCAGCAGGGTGGGGTTTCCTGCTGGAACACATTGTCTTGTGTGTTGTGGTATCTCTTGCTTTGTCTGAAAGGAATGCCTGCTGAGACATTACCTTAAGATCATACCTGCAACCTTTCTTTTCTTTCAGGAACATTTAGTGTTACTATGGCTTTGATGAACAGGTTGCTCGTAATTGTAATGCACTCCTCTAATTTTCCCCCGGACCCCTGGGCACTGGATGGTGTGGCCCCAACCACTCCACCAAGGACCCTGGGTGTCGCAAAACACATTACCAGCCTTGTTTACTCTGGGTGAGTAGACAATTGGTATAATTATTATTATTTTTTATCAAAGCCAGTGGACACTGATGCCGGTAATGCTATGAAATGGCAGGGGGCAGACTGAGACATACCTGTTGGTGTAGAGAGGGGTTGCGTGGCAGTGCCTGGCCTCTTTTTCAGTCCCTTTGTCTGTCTGTCTCCCTCCCTCTGGCTTTCAGTATCATCGCTAGCAAACACTAAAAGAGAATAAGAGAGTTCTTAGGTCTGTTCAGTCTATAAAATGGTTACTAAGTAAAATTCCACATCGCCTGATTGAATAAATGTTATTCTGTTACTGTTACCTTAATTGAGATGGTCCCATGTTGTGTGTTGGTTAAACTGTGTTCAACTGTGTTCAACTGTGTTCAACTGTGTGTTATCCAGCTTTGCTCGGAGAACTAGCTGCACTGAAGAAGCAACATGTAGTTTTTTTGAGCATTGTGTTACTTTGTGTTACCTTATGAATTGTAGATGTTACAGCACATTTAGTCTAACATGACCTTTTGAGGTCATGCAAGAATTAAACTAAGGTGGACAACCTTTAACTGTAAGCAAATGTCCAAACTGACATTTTGGAAAAGTGATCTGTCAGTCGGACCGCTGCTGTGTTGGAGTAAACCCGAAGTCCTAATTCCAAAGGTCCACAATCAGTGATTAAACCAGATCAAATCCAAGTTAGGAGCTGTCGTGCTGCCCAAAACTAACCACCATTTTTCTTTTAGTGTAACATGACAAAGGAGACACATCAATCGCACGTCTGTGTGTTCACTGAAAGTATATGCCAAATTAATCTAATCTTTGAAAAGTGGATGTTAAATGGAAAATGTCAAATAGAATAATTTGCATATTCTTCTGTTTGAAATGATTGCATTAAAAATCTACTTTGAAAGTGGCTCTATTCATGTAGAAATGTGTAATTGCACAGCTTGCTTTGCACTACCAGGAATGACTAAACCCTTTTCTCCTCCGTGTTTTTTCATATAAATGAATATGTATGAGGAGAAGAACCAGGTCTCTTCTCTCTCACCACTGAAGAGGCGCCATTACAGAACCTCCCATGATGACTGATGGGAAAATCACTCCCATCGAATTACCCATCTGATTCAGAAAAAAATAAAGTTTTGTTACTTTTGTTACTAAAGTATGACTGTTTTCTAATGGCAGGGTCAAAAATAAGTAATTGTTGAGGGTTTTTGGCTCCTTTGGTATGTGATGATCTTAAAAACATTTTAATATGGTTGATTGTCACCAAGTTATTTTTTTATTTTATGTATTTATTTTTTTACAAATTAATACGTTAACTAAGTAAAAGTAATTGTAAATTAAGCAAAAGTATTCAAAGTTGCTCTGTTATCATTCTCCTCTTCCCAGTAAATCTGTTGTCCATATTAATCAAACCCTTCAAAACAAAAGTCTGATCCAGAATTGTCTTTCTCTAATAGCCATCACAGAAGCAGACATCACAAACAGCACTCTGAAATAATTTGAGTCTGGGGTAAAAACATAGTCCCCCTCACCTGTAAATTGGAGAAAGGGCCCAATATAGACCTTACCATCTTGACCTGTGATCTCTTATCTTAATTGCTTGTATGTCAAGGGCACAGTTACCGGAGCTTTGCTGTTAAAAGGAGCCTCTCTCCCAACCACTTTCAAGCCTATTAAACTCATAGCTCAACCACTCTGAGGAAGCGAATCTCAAAAGGGCACTTACCTAGATTGATTTGTGTATAAAGTATATATGTACCATTCATCTTCTGAGGGAAGGCAAATGAGCTGAATTTATGACTTGGAGCATATGTTATCCAGAGCCCTCAGCAAGTAGTGTCAGACTGAAACAACAGATTTGCTGTAGAAATATCTACATTGCATCAGCTTATCTGACCAGTCATAATGTCCTCATCTTATTCTAAAGAATATTTATTATAAATGGCTGTCCTATATGTTGCCATTGAAATTTTGTTTTAGTCCTGACCCTTGTATAATGATCACTTTAATACTGCAGACCTTAACATTGGCTTGATGTTTTGTTGGTGGGCTGGTATTAACTTGGCAGTCACACTGACCCAAGCTAAAACCTTGTCAACAATAAACTGCCTGACACTCAACAAATATAACCAAACCACTATTATATTAGTGCTAACGCTGTACAGGAAAAGCATGTTTAGAAACTTATATACATGACATGAAATTGTCGGTAACAACCCAACTCACACATTCAAGGAAATCAAACATAGATGTCCATAAATTATGTTCTGTGTAATAATGAGAAATGACAGAGGGAAATCAAATCTTGAAGTTCCAATTGGCTACAAGAATCTACAAACTCTTGAGTGAGGTGCATGCAGAAATCCAAGACGATGGCAGAGTGAAAAATAGACATTACTTTAATTCTGAAGTGAATAGTGCTTAGAGCTAATAAACAACCACACACATTAAAACAAGCCAGGGGCAGTGCCATGACACATAGATTTTCAGTTGGATTCAGGTCAGGGCCATTCAGGTCCGGGCCATTCTAGCAGCTTTACTTTCCGAGTTTCCTTGGCTGTGTGTTTGGGATCATTATCTTGCTGAAATGTCCACCCTCATTTCATCTTCATTATCCTGGTAGATGGTGGCAGATTTTTTTATAAAGAATGGCTCAGTAGATTTTTCCAGTTGTCCTTCCATCGTGCCAGAGATGTATGCTGAAAATTAGCCCCAATCCATAATCTCCAATCTTCACTGTCACTACGGTGCTTTTGGGGTGATAAGCAATGCCTTTTGCCCTCCAAACATGGTGTGTATTATGGCATCCATAGAGCATGCAACATGCTTTTTCTTCAGCACTGGAGTCTCGCAAGGTGAGTGTGCTTCCATGCCATGGCCGTTGAGTGCTTTACTTATTTTCTTTGAAACAATTGTGCCTGCTGATTCTAGTTCTTTCTGTAGCTCTCTACAAGCAGTCTCTGGCTTTTGGACTCTTCTGATGGTTCTTTTCACTCCTGTCTGGAGGATCTGGTTGGGGCCGGTTTATGGTGAACCGATGTTCTTTCCCCTTCCAGGTTGAGGCCCCAACAGTGCTGACTGGAACCTTTGGTACTTTAGAAATTCGTCTGTAACCAACCACCAGTGTGTTTTACAACAAAATGGTTGCAAAAGTCTTGAGAGAGCTCACTGGTTTTACCCATCATGAGATGTCTCTTGTGTCTCTTTAAGTCTCTTGTGTGACACCTTGGTAATGAGACATCTTTTTACAGGCCCTCAATGGAGAATGAACCATCTAATATTAATTTGCACTAAGTGGTAGGACTGCTGTGGTAGGACTGCTGTGGTAGGACTGCTTTCTAACTACTGATAGACTTTCCATGGCTTTTTGCTCCTCCTTTTCTTCATGTTCAATACTTTTTTCCATGTGTCATTTCTCAGCATTACACATAACTTGGATTTATGGACATCTATGCTTGATTTCTTTGTATATGTGGACTGGATGTGTGGGTGATGGGTGAATATGACATGACTGACAGGTGGGGGCGGGGCTAGATGTGACATGATAAGTTGATTCCTTTTCTAAGAAAAATTTATTTTCTTACAAAATTCAAGAATGTATTGATGTATTCATTTACTTTTTTCCCCACTGTGTATTTATATATGTCTCTAAACACATGACCATGGCAAACACGTTTCCTGTACAGCATTAGCACTAATATAATATATAGAAAATATATGGCATTAGAAATATATTTATTTATTATATCTATTATATATATATAATAGAGAGAGAGATAGATAGAGAGAGAGAGAGAGAGAGAGAGAGAGAGAGAGAGAGAGAGAGAGAGTATATGGCTGGCAAGTTGTGCATGACTGCAGATATAGATATAATATGTATAACTATAATCTAGATTTGCTAGATATGCATATACAGTAAGTTAAAGATCTCATGAAACAGGTACCTAGCAAAATGGCCAGTGAGTGTAGGTACAAGGCAGGTGTTTCTAATAAAGTGCCCGATGAGTGTAACAGTCGAAACGACTATTTTGTCAAAGTGAGTTTTGTTCTGAAATCCTCACCGAAAATGCATTTCAGTCCTCTCCCCCATTGCCCCCGTTACGTCGATCCTGTAGTAGACTCACAAGTATCGTCGTTTCCTAGATTGCGCTTGAGGAATAATAACTTCGGCTGTGAGCAGGCTCTCCCGAAAGGCTGCAGAATGGAGGTTAGAACGTATTGTCTGCCGTGGCAGCTTTGAAGTTGCATTCTTCAGAATAATGAGACATGACTCACCCCTCCTCTGGTGATCGTCTCCGCAGATTGCCGGGTGCAGCCCACGGCGGATTCCTGGGAGGCTCAGGGCCACTTAGGAGACGATCACGACAAAATGGACTGATGTGCAATGTATTGGTTCTCACACGCTGAGCCAAAAGTTAAAAGACTAAAGGAAATTGTAATTTGTAATTAGCTTATTCGTTTCTGTCCTTCATGAACGTCATCCTTTTTCCGTCAGACCACTGATTAAAAAAATACACTGAAATACAACACACTGTGCCTCCATTGGACAAATTTAAACTGATTACATACTGGATTGAACTGGGGTGTGAGTTTATTGCTCCAGATTGTTGAAACATTGCAAATATATAGTGGGCTTATAAAGTAAACAACTGATGTTTAACCACCGTTCGCAATTCAGTTATAAATTCAGGTAAATTCAATTATTTTTTTATTGTATTCTATTACGCAGTGAATACAATTATTGTGTTTCCTCATTAAATGATTTGGACTCTCTTATGATACTGTGTTATTGAGATTACAAAATTACACATGTCTTCTAGAAAGACCTTTTTGGATTGTATGACATTGGCAAATTGCCAAACCACACTACATATTTGTGCTAATTTGCTGTTTTTTGCACACACTAGAGTTCTGACATGAAGGTCAGTTGTAGTCATCCGTAGTGGACAGTCCTATATATTTGCATGTTTCTCATCACCTTTTCTCATTTATTAAACTGCCCTCAATTACCAAAAACATTCAAGATTTCCAAGGCCCAGAGACCACTTGCATGTACATACAGCCCTCACAAACACATGCAAAGTCTCCTATTGACCTTCTACATTCTGAATGGTAAGTTATACTATAGGGCGGAGCCAAATGAGCACCTGCTATTGAGTCTTTTGATGTGCATCTTCATTATAAGGATATCATGCCTATTATTCATATTAATCTATTATAATTAAGAAACCGTTCCTTCCTTAATTAAAACCGCTCATCCTTATTGCATGAATTTTAAAATTCAGTTCAAAAGCCTTCGAACATGCACGTTTATGGTCTTAAAGCCTGTTTTTCTTTAGTGGATGGGGAGGATTGTCCATCAAGGCAGGCAGCCTTCCGACCTCCCTCAGCCGTATCACAGACGAGCCCCGAAGGCTTGGACTCTAGATGAGGAGACTTCATTACCGTTTCCTGTCTGGCTCTCTTATATATCAATACACCATTTTCAGGTACAGGCACAATCACAGCACAGTGGAAGAATCAGTCACGCCTCTCAGACCTGGCCGGGCGATTTTGTGTCATGTTCATAATTCATGTTTTGTGCTTAAGAGTGTGAGTGGGACACGGGAAGCACAACTATGGGCTTGCTGGGTGCAACAATATCTACACCTGATAGACTCACACTGCTGTAAAAGAAATACCTAAAGAGAGGAGAATCATTTATGAGGCTAAATACTTAATGAGATTAATGTGGTATGATAATTTATTAAGGATGACATGAACTAACTATACATCAAAACAGCAAATCTGCAAAATGTAATAACATTTAATTGATTGCCACAAAGATCAGTAATATAATGTAGACGCCCAGTTAATTTAGCATAATTTGGGATGCTTTGTCAAATGTTGAGCAATAAGATGCCCCATTGTTTTGAGACTAAGCAGATTTTTCAGTTGGCATGAACTTATGTTTCTGTGAAATGCCCTGTGTTGACACAGGCAGGTATATTATGTTAATGTGGTTTATTTACTATGACTTTTTGTTAATGCTTTCAAGTAAGGCTAAGTCTGAGTTAGTTCTGCTAACAGCTGTGCTGATTCTCACTGAACTTCATGAATAATAATTTCTGCGCATGAAGGTTCCAATTATAGAATAGAGAGTGAATAGAATATATGGAAAAGTGGCACTGAATGTAGTTAAAATGTTGGATATCTGCTCCATTTTTCCATCCAGTTCAGCTAATGGCTGTAACAATTGCTGTTAATATGGAGTACATTAGCAGCTACAACTGGAAGAACATAAAAGTCTTTTTACATGACAAAAAAGATTTGTTCTGTTCAAAGCTGCATTTTCCCTGTCACAATTAACTCCTTAATTCACATGCTTAATTAAACTAGTTGTCGATTAAATGCAGACAAGTTTAAATCAGGCAGTAATATTAGATTTGACACCATGAGAAGCAACACTTGTGTTTTACTTTCACTTATTTTGCGTCGTCATCTATAATTATCCTTTGGCTTCGATGCCGAACGTGTCGTTTTACAAGGGGCTTTAAAAGGGGCATTAGGAAGGGGAAGTCATGAAAAGAAGTCAAGTGATATAATACTGAGCCTCTGAGACTTTTTCGTCTCTTGGGCTAAGCACAGGGGTGTCGAGGTCTCTCCATCTGTGGTTGAGATGCAGGCAGATGGTTGAGCTAATTACTTGAAGCCCGAGGTAGACAGACATGTGGACAACCACATGAAGAGACATTACAGTGCCCTCAAGCTTTAAATTAAAATTAAAAAGAAATAAAATGCCCTCAAGCCGGCCACAGGGGTGTCGCATACAAACTATGCGAGATGAAACGTACAGATCAGTGCATGACTATCATGATTCGTGGGAGGACAAAGTATTTCTTTTACTTTGGACAATGTTTGGGTCACGTTTCCATGCTAGCTCTATAGCCTATGAGCCACACTCAAACTTAGACCTTATCGATCAAGCTAATGTGTGTTTGGGTTGACAAATTCAATCTCGCTGAGGAACTGGCATGGAACGGATGCAATTTAGTGAAGTTTGTCAAAGGACAGTCGCCAATGCCTCTTCACCGTTATGGTAGAGCAATGCTAAGATAACAGCCCAGATACAGAGGAGAAGAGTCCGAGTGTAGACGAAAATGAGGTCAACGCGCAGGGGGGGCCCTGATCGGAAATCCTTGTTCTCTGATGGCCGGTTCCTGTAGATTGTCCGCCTCGCATTTTCCTCAGATCCACAGCGATGGCTCAGTGGCTAGTGGGTCTAGAAAGAACCAACACTATTTGATGGGTGACAAACAATTGATGGCCGAGTTTGAGCTCTAGAGCGAGAGGCTTCTCGTCATGCATCAGCCTTCCCGCCTTTGAAACGTTCAAGACTGGTCGTATTCCCTAAACTCCTTCACAGCTTTCACCATCAGCCTCCACTGCCGCCTCTTTGCAAAAGCTTTATTTCCTGACTGATGCACCGATTATGCTTTGGTAAGGTTAATGGAACGAGTCGAGTTCATGGCTCAACATGGTGAGCTGGAACTGCAGACCACATCAGTCAGTGGCTTTTCAAATTAATAGTGGAGGGTAGAATAAGAGCTAATTACTTACCTGAGCCAGCATACTTTTACGGGCTATTACAGCAACACCTTATTGCTAGCTTTTATTATGACATGTACGTTTAATACTCCAGTGTGACTATAGTATGTGATAAATAATGGGAGCTAATGAAATACTCTGTTGATGAGCCTCACCATATATCACAGGATTGGAGCTTGGGTATGAGCCACACGAAGGTGACAAAACACACGTTCATTTGTCATGGGGAAGATAATGACCCTCAACTTTAGTTTTTTCCTTTTCTGGCCACTATGCACTTCAAAGGGGCATTAAAAAAAAGAAGCTATGAGTAACAGGAGGAGGTCAGCTCAATGTATTTCCACGAGGGTCCATGGCACAGATTTTCCGCTCGGTGAAAAAGCTCAATCAAGATAAAATGGCATCCCTATCCTGTTCATTCATCCCAGCCACCAACCGCAGCGTTGACCCTGGGGCACAAACAGTGCTTTCTCTTCGCAGTGGAAATCGATTCATTTCGGAGATGGCAGGTGAGATTGTCATTGACCTGACATCCCATTCACCTAGACATGGGCAAAACCTGTGTTGCTGTGATACATTTGTATATTTTGTATGAAACGCAGGACAAAATATAACTTTTTCTATGATTCAATATTTTTTAAGTGTTGTATACATCTAGATACAGATACCTGGTGGCCAGTCAAGAACAGGAGGCAGTGTAAATGCCAGTTTTATTCTACTTTATGTGCTTTCTGTTCTTCGTTTTACCAATACGGGGTCTTCTAGCTTCAGGAGAAGAGACACTCAATCCCTTTCTGCATTCCTCATGGAGACTGGAGGTTCTTCCGTTGAAGCACCTCTGAACACTCACCTCCAGCGTTCCCCGTTGTTGATGGAGGCCTGCTGTTCTTCTCCAACCCAGTGATGCTGTATGGTGACGAATCGGCCACTGAATCATAACGTGACTCTCCGTCTGGCTCCTCTTGGGCCTTCGATCTACTGCACAGGTAGACGGTATGCTGATGACACGCTGCCATACGTGTAATCAATACCGCCTCCAGGCTTTATGGAGCAGATGTTTATTCTCCTTTCGTAGCACCTGCGCCCGTTTGAAAATGTGCTGAATCCTTAGATCTGCGACGTGACGTACTTTGGTGCGACTTTAATTTTCATTACCCGACTGGTATGTTCTCAACGTTATGCAAAACACCCCGAGGAGTGTTGCCGGTGGGGTTACTGCTCTTCCTGAGCTGTGCTTGTCCCGCCGTCGCAGACCACGGAGACAGCTGCATCAACCGATCGCTAGTAGTACTCAATCTGGACCGAGCACATAAAAAGCGAAACATTCTTCCATAAACAGGCTTGCTAACGTTTCCCTTTGGGCAGGCGGTGGTGACGGGAGGCGGCCGCTTACTGCGAGCGGATCACAGCAACAGGCATCACCTGCAGAGATGGAGTTAATCCAAATGATTTCCTATTCTGCTGCTGTGAACGCGGTTATGGGAATGTTTTGGCACACTCCCTGCCGATTTCCCACCAGAAGCTGTAAATCGAGTAATTATTTATAATGAAGTGTAAAGGCAATATTCTTTAGATTGTGCCTCTGCACCATTTAGAACATACAAAGTAAACCAGAGCCTTAAAACAAGGGGTCTAAGTACTAAGTAATGTAAGCAGTCAACACTAACCCTATGCGATACACATATGGTCATCAGGGTGACACTCATGACTGCCATATTTGTTTAAAACCAGTAAAAAGGCTCTATTTAGGCCTTAGTTAATTCTATTTTTGGAAGTCATCTTTCGACTTTTAACCATCCCTGAGCTTTTTTTTTCTTGTCATTCTTGAACAATGTTGATCTCTTTACCCCAAAGTAACATGACTGTAGTTTGAAATCTAGCTTTGTACCTGCAGATTACTGGCTAACTTACCAGCACTGCTCACTTAATTTTTGCATAGGATGTTGCTTTGAAGCCATGTCTAGAAGGGATTACATCCTTCCTATTAAATTACCACCGAGTTTGAAGATGATAATGACAAAGCCTGAAATTTGTCCCTTGTTCACACATCAAATAAAGCAACAGATGTTATGCCGTATCAAAATCAGTCACGCATCATCGATAAGAAACCCCCGACACTAGTCTGCCATCTAGTGGTGTACAAGTGCATGTTTTTCACATTGAGGTTAAGAAGTGGCTCTAAAAATGCATACTACAGACTATATGTATAGAATTATTGAAGACCAATAGAGATACAGTGTACTGTACTTTATTTAACTATTTTCATTTGGTGTCTCTCACCAAAAATATTTGTGAAACACAGTTCACATCTTTCAAGAAGGCAAAACCACCACCTTGAAATTACCTTCAGAGGACAATGAAAGTTCTTCAGAGCTCTTAATACAATAAAAATCTTAAATTAAATTAAAACCAAAAGGACGTCATCAACCACATTACATGCCTCAGTATCTAAACACGGAACATGCAGGTATTTAATGAGGGAAAACCAGTTGTAATTACCTGCAGTATTTACAAGCCGGTCACATGCACACCAGTGAGCATGTGGAGAGGTGGAGAAGCACGTCTAGAGCACAGGCATTCATACAAAAATACTTCCTCTGAAAAAGTCCAATACAGTTAGTAATCACAGTGAAGGAGTTGTAAGCGCTACATAAAAAAAAAAACTTCAATGACCTGTCCAATGTGCATTTGTTTCAAAACAAAACACAGACAAACTTGAGCAAGAGGTCACAGCTACCTTTCTGAAAACCCACAAAAGCAATAAAACAAGGGAAAATAAAAAGAAATAACTTCATCACAGCAATCATCATTTTTTTTTCGAAATGCTGCATTTTATATACAGCTGTTCAGGAGTCAGTGTATAAACTAGGAGAGCTGGAGTGTTGATGGAGGGTGGACGGGTGTGGGGATCGAGGAGGGTGGACGGGTGTGGGGATCGAGGAGGGTGGACGGGTGTGGGGATCGAGGAGGGTGGACGGGTGTGGGGATCGAGGAGGGTGGACGGGTGTGGGGATCGAGGAGGGTGGACGGGTGTGGGGATCGAGGAGGGTGGACGGGTGTGGGGATCGAGGAGGGTGGACGGGTGTGGGGATCGAGGAGGGTGGACGGGTGTGGGGATCGAGGAGGGTGGACGGGTGTGGGGATCGAGGAGGGTGGACGGGTGTGGGGATCGAGGAGGGTGGACGGGTGTGGGGATCGAGGAGGGTGGACGGGTGTGGGGATCGAGGAGGGTGGACGGGTGTGGGGATCGAGGAGGGTGGACGGGTGTGGGGATCGAGGAGGGTGGACGGGTGTGGGGATCGAGGAGGGTGGACGGGTGTGGGGATCGAGGAGGGTGGACGGGTGTGGGGATCGAGGAGGGTGGACGGGTGTGGGGATCGAGGAGGGTGGACGGGTGTGGGGATCGAGGAGAAAGGCCAAGCACATTGTTTCATTTGGGCTTCTCAGCAACAGCCAATTCACACATTAACGTGGAATCTCCTCCCGTTCCCAAAGCACGCAACAACCCAAAGTGTACGCTTCCTGAGAGCACATACCAGACAAACCAAAACCAAAAGATTAATGCTGAAAACGAAGATCAACAATAGTAACACAGCTGCAAATGATATCTTAGCATAATGTCTTAGTGTAAATGTTTAACATTTCTCATTTAGATTATTTAGATAACATTTCTGGATGTTGGATTAAAGTAGTTTTCCTAAATAAAATTTTCACAAGATATTGGCAGATAATTTTTCGTGTCATGGAAAAACAAGAACAATTATCTGCAAATGAGACAATGAGAAATTTGATATTTACAGTAGATTTAAGATATTTTCCCTGCTAAGATGTCATTGTTTGCAGTGAATGGCCTTAAAAAAACCCTGTTTTTTTGCTTCTTTTTTTTAACTTTCCATTGTTAAATATTAGACCTCTTCAGAAGAACTAGTTGAGGGGTTAAACATTATTAAATAGCAAACACACATAATCTAAACCCATTATTCCAGGCTGCTGAAGGCACCCTTCCCTTCAGCCTGGGCAGGGAGTAGCACTTGCCAGGAGTTGACCTCACAGCTGTGTGACTGCCGCTGAACCAGTCAGCCTGATGCGTGTGCTTATCCTGCTATGTCATCTTGCGAACACGACCGGGTGGCACTGAGATGAGCGGAACCATCTGGGACAGGTCCGGCCCTTCCCTACTTGTTCTGGTCCCAGGGCGGTAGCCTGCTCACCAGCTTCTTGTGGTCCATTCCGACGCTTGCGAGCAGACCGCCCGGGTTCCCCTCTGAGCCCGAGTAGTCGATCTCCTCTCCTTTAAGGGTGGTCATGTGACCGCCCAGAGCCTTTAAAATGGCATTTCCTGCACAAATGTCCCACTTCTTGATGTAGGTCACATGGATGTACACATCTGGCTTTTCATCATCAGATGGATCCAGAAGAGCAAGCACCTTATAGCCTGTGGTGAGAAATATATTTGGTTTAACGATTGCTGCATGTGACAGGTTTAATGTCTAAAATCAATTGAGAAATGTTTACAATCTAGATGTTTTGCAGATCACACTATTCTTATCTGACACGGCCAGTCAGTCTAATGTGAATCTGAACTGAGTAGACCGACAATCCTAGAGAACAATATTCTCTAAACTGTAATGCTACAAGGTATTCCAAATAAGGATCATAATCTTAATAGGTAGAAACAACAATTCTGAATTTCCTTCTAGGAAAGCCAACTGGTTTAATTTAGTCAAGTCCCATGCAATAGTGTTTGCCTCAGCCAGGTGTTAAAAAAATAAGAGTTCTTGGTATTAGCTTTACTTGCCAACGAGCTCACTAAGCCCACACCAAATGTTCAGCCACTCCTGAAAACAAAACAATCCCACCCAAACAAGAAAAACCTCCGCCACAAAAACAAACAATGCGAAAACACAGTACCTGCCCCTCCAGCTGGTATAATTTCAGTACTGTTCCCAAAAGCCTGCTGAACGAAGGCTTTCACTTTGCCCGAATGCGAGCGTGACACTATGACCTTGGGGTTGTTTGCGTTGTAGGATTCCCGGGGTGCCACATTCGCCCCTTGCCCCACGAAGCCCCATGCTGTGGGAAAGAAAACACTTCTCATTTAACAGGTAAAACTGTGCTCACACATCAGCTGGAACTAGCAGTTTAACAGTTCAGACCTTTCAGTTCGGTCACTAGTCATCAAAGAGTGAATTTCGGTTAAGAACCACTACATTACTTGTAACTTAGAAAAACACAAATATGAATCCACAATTGTTCAAATGACAGAAAATAAGATTGCTTTTCTAATATTAATAATAATAATAATCGTTATTTGTATAACCCCTTTCATACATACATGCAACTCAAAGTGCTTTACAGAGTTTATAGACATAAACTAAATAGAAAACTAACATAATAAAATATCGTTCTACCGTTCATTCGTGTTAGCACTAATTACAAGCGGTTCAGTGTGAGGAGTCACACACACACACACACACACACACACACACCTGTGTGTCCTGTAAAAGGTTTGTGTATCACACCGATAACAGGCTCCCCATCCACAGCAACGCACACCATGGTGGTGACATATTTCGGAAGGTTTTCTGTTCCAAGCAGGAGCAACATTAAAAAACTTGACATAAGCAAACACTCGAGCATTGTCCAATACATACATTTTAATATGCTCCCTGCAGAAATAGCTTCTCTTCTGTATCAGTGGACGTGTGTGATTGCGTTTCTTACTCGTAAAATGCGAAAATTGCAATTGCTTGTTTTCAAACCAAATGTTGAACCTCGTTTATTTGATTTGTTACTATATGTTTTCACTTTTAAACTCTTCTCCCTAGGAATTGAAAGATTTACATCGTTATCATCAATTATATTTTTTGCTTGTCTGGAGAGCCAGGAACTACCTGGAATCACCTGGAAGATTAAAATATACATTTACACTCCAAGTGCATTTGTAAGCACACTCTAAACACACAAATACGAAGGGAGGAGGGCGCAGGGGTGAATTCTGCCCCCCTAGGTGCACGAGTTACCACACCTGTGTATTCTTGAGTGGCATCCAGCGGATCTATCCACACTGTCACACTCTCTGACGGCACCATTTGACTCGCTGGGACCTTGTTCAGGACGTCGACAGGGATGTTAGGAGTCCATATGGTGGCCTCTCCGTCAGAGCTGTCGTGCTCTTCCGAGTTTACCTAACAGAGAAATATGAAAGAAACTCAACAAAAAAGCACCATATAAACGAACATTATAATCGAATACTCGAATATAATCGATTAGCACACGAATAGTTGCGACAGCTATAGTGTCAATGATGGATGTCGGACTTCTCAAACGTACCTGTAAGAACGGGTACGTGTTTTTGAACAGGTAAAACATCTTCCTGTGCGAGTTTAGGTCGCCCAGTGTGAGTTTCTCGCTGGCTCCTTCCTTGGTCTTTCCCTTGGTCTTCTCCTGCAGGGAGTCGTCCTCGCGTATCCGCTTCACCTCGCGTCCTCCCTGGACCGAAGCTTCGATGGACAACGCCAGCAGCTCTCGGAGATCAACGGTCTTCTTCTGTCTAAAAGTGGCTATTCTGCTAGATATGACCCCGGCGTACAAGTGGTAAAAGACGCCGACCCCGAGTAGGCAGAACACGGCCACTCCGAGCGGAGACAAGCGGATGCCCATCGGTGCCATTACGGGCGAACCAGCGACGATAACCCGGGACAAAACGCGCAGCGAACACAACCGGCTAGCTCTCGTCGTCTTTTACATACATTTGCATTTTTTTAATTCAGTGTGGTAAAGCTAATGAGCGTCTAAGCCTGACAGTTAAGCTCGTTATACTGTTATTCTCAATCTTAAAGACGTAAACTGTGGAATCACATTCCACGTCCGCAGCGTATTACACTCGGCTCTTCTTTTACTTCTTCTTCCTGGTCAAACGAACGTCGCAATCACAGTCGCGCCCCCTAGCGGATGCACGACCTTCAGCATGTTCAGTTCCATGGCTTAAGGGCACGTCTAAACTGTCCACCCCGAAGTTTCATTTTCCCAGTTTGCCTGGATTCCTTTTACATAATCCTTTATCAACATTAGTGAAACTAACATTACCTTTTGCCTTATTGTCGCTTTAATAAACTTTTCTAGCCACTTGAAACAAGCGCTTGGTAGAATTTAATGTAAGAATATAGGCGAATGGCTACACAAATAGTGAAACTACAGAAATTGTTAATTGTCAGCTTTATTTTAATAACTTAATTTTCCAGAAAAAACTCATCCACAATTCTGAAGCATACAATATCTGCTGACAAAAAAGTTGCATTTAACAAAAGATGCATTTTATACCTTTCCTCATACTCTGCTGTGAGTTATATCAACTATTTACATGTGGAAATAAATAAATAAATACAGGCAGTGTAGTTCAGACATCAGCATGAACATGCACAAATATTAACAATACAGTTTGTGGAATGTCTGTATAACCCAGCACGGTTCTCTTGTACAATATAACAATAAAGTACAACACAAACATTTTGTGCATTTTACAACAGTCACAATCATGCTATTCACTTTTCAGTATTGGCAATACAATAAAGGGGGAAATAAATACATAATGGACTAAACTCATTTTATCATAATTACACCCATGGTACAAAGGGTCTGAAAACATGAGTGTAGCTGAAGTTGATTGGATTGTAATTAAATTGTTGAAAATTGTTGTTTTATCAGAAACTTTACCTGTTTTTTATCCAACTTTACCTGCTTGGTCTGTCTTTCACCTAAACAGTTATGTGATCAGACAAGCTACATCCATGTGATTAAATGGACAAGCTTACTGTTCTGAATATGAACTGTACTGTAAAAGGATTGGTTGAAAGTGCATTTCTGCACTTAAGCCTGGAAAAGATTTGATCCAGGCTGGATATAGATATATACAAAACAAACCCACCACAACAACAATAACAAAGCCCAGATTTACCAGGCTGTCTAAACAAAGCCTGATGGGTCAAACCAAACACGTGTGTTGTTTGTGGTGCTCAGCGACGGAGCCAGATCCAGGTGTTGACCAGCCAGAATGCCACCGTGACGGAGTACATCAACATCTCGCGCTTGGCTCTCTCCTTATTCTCCTGTTCCAGCAGCTGGAGTCTTCGGTTCAGCTTTACAATCTGGTCAACGACCAAACAACAACCGTGCATTACGGACTGGGCTCGGCTCGGAGTACGGGGAGGAGCGGTGAAGGAGCGATTCGGTACCTGTCGTCTGAGGGCTGTAGCGTCAACCAGGGACGCGTCGTCGGGTGTGCTCTCTAAACTGGTGTCCAGCATCACAAGAGCAGTTCTACCGAGGCACGAAGCAAAACAGGTTTCGTTTAGTAACCGCAATTGCGTAACGTCTGTCGCACGTGTGCACCCACTTTGGTTATAAATGACAATACCCTTGAAGAGATTTGCTAAATTTATAGAACTTAATTGCTTCTGAGGCTTCTATGCCAAAAACGGCATTAAGGTGAAGTATCGTTTCTGTCACAGGAGAGCGTCTGATCATGATGGAGCTATAGCATAGCTCCAAATAACTGCGTCAGTGCACTCTCTCAACCGTTCCGCTGGTGAAGAAACACTCCCCTTTACTCCAGCTCAGCCTCACCGCCCTAAGCCTAGCTACACTGAACTCTACTGTAAAAGGACTTTTGAACCTAAACAAAGAATGAAAATGAAATGAAAACTAGCTGTGTTCATCTAACCGTATTCTAATCTCCACAGGCCCTAGTTCAGCTTTGGAATCTCCTGTTGGTGGGGGGTGGGGGGCTCACCGACGGCGACCGTCGTCCAACATGGCCAGGAGCTGTTCACAGGCTCGGCGTGTGGTACACTGGATGTAGGAGAGGACGCCACTGGCAGTGTCCAAGCTCTGTAGGTCGTCGGGGGCGACGAGAGGAGGGCAGGCACGGAGGGGAGTGGCGGGTGACGGGCTCACTCTGGGCAATGGAGACGAAGAGAACGGGTCAAACAGGAAATGAACACTGCGAGCCATGACGAGTGGGCCTATGACCTATGTTTTTGACCGCACGCTGAGGCAGGGCTTCTATCTTTATTTCTTATACATCACTGATTTCACGTCAGCATGGCCCAGATGGCCCAGGCAGTGAGAGGAGAGCTGTAGAGAGTTTCGGTGCACATACGAATAGTACAAATAAATATTACTTACGCATCATATTTGTTTATCTGACCGTTCTGACGGAGGGTGGAGTTCTCAGTCATGCTGCGCCCCCGCCTTGATCTTGAGTGGGTGTAGACCTTTGTGGGAAAGAGTTCAAAGGTTGTTTTTGGAGCAGTTTTATTTAAGAACCTGAGTTTGAAATTGAAAGAAACTGAAAATTCACCTGTTCATGGCAGCAGTAATAAATTGATGTATACTTAATTGATGTAAAACTCAGTACCTCTTCTTTCTGTGAGGTGGATGGTGCGGCTGGGTGCTCTGGCTCCAGGAAGTCCAGAGGTTGGTCCTGGAGGGTGAGGACCCTGGGGGGAGCCTTTAGCTCCACAGACTCCACCGGGGTGGACTGAATAAGGTCCAGGTCTCTGGGTCTGTTAAAGCGAGCGTCTTTCTCATCCCCTTGAGCCGTCAATATGGAAAAGAGAAACAAAACTGTTGACAGGGGCAGATACTTCTGCATCTCATACTGAGATAACGTCAGTGTACCTGCCACTACAATCCTCTCTGGGACGTGCATCATGGTGCTGTGTGGGGCCTCCAGGAGGGTCCCAAACTGGTCGTCTGAGGAGTCGGAGCCGATTTTAAGCCTGCTGGGGATCCTCATCTGCTGGCTGATGCCCTCCGTGTAGTCCAGATCATACTGGATGCGGTTTATCTCAGCCATGTCCGTTGAGGAAGAGAAGTCGGCCTCACTCATTTTCCTCACAACTGCTACAAGTGAAATGTGTGGAACAGACTCAATGACATGTCACCGTTGATAAATCAGACCATTTAACGGCTAGCTGTACATGAAGCGTAGCCACAATGTCACACATACTGACACTTTGAAATGTTGAATGAATCTTAAACAAACAACATATTTTTATTGACATATTTAAACCCAACTGCCCACTTGTTCGCAGCTGGCTACCACCGTCCGAGTTGCCCGTTGTGCCGCAGCGCATTTGTTAGCTTATCGTTAGCTAGCCGGCTAGCTATCAAGAAAAAAAACATTACTTTAAAATAACTGAATACAAATATTTCTAAAATGTGTCGACTCGGTGGCAACACCAGGTCGGAGTAGTTAACCTGTCCAACAAACAACGGTTAGGTGCCGCGTCTAGTTAATAGTTGCATTATTTACAATGAGCTAGCTGGTCAGCTAACTGAAGCGGCGGCTAGTCACATATCTAACCTTAGTGCTCCGTCAAGGTTGTAGACTCTTCTTTCGTTTTCACATCCCGAACTACACTGCTCGGTTTGATTAAAAAAACCCAAAAGCCAGTTTGACTACACCCTCGTTAGTGTAAACCCTGGTTTGTAAAAGACATTCAGCTAATGTCACTGTTGATAGAGCTCTGCTCACTAGCTAGGTTCGTGTCAGCGGGGTGATTGTGTGAGCTGTGTTCAGGGCTTTGAGGGAGATGTGTGTCTGTGTTTCTGTCAGATGAAGTTTACTACCACAGTCACAATCTGAAAGTGGATATTTACATAAAATCTTTGCCTGAATGCAAAGTGATAGATAGCTTGAAACTATAGTGAAAAGCCCAGCTCACTAACCAACAATTGCCTTTCATCAAGTTTGCTTTTGGAAATCGTGGCTCTGTAGTCGTTGCTTACTACAGTAAAGTATTTTGATAATCAGTATACAGTTGCAATGATTGTTAGTCAGTCACCAAGCTGAACTTGGTAGATCAAACAAAAACTATAATTATTAGTTGACTTTAATAGAGTTCTTGTGAGCAAACCAAGCAGCTCAGTTCCCGTAGTGTAGTGGTTATCACGTTCGCCTAACACGCGAAAGGTCCTCGGTTCGAAACCGGGCGGGAACAAGCCTTTTTTAATTTGTATTCCCATTGAAAACATACAGAGGATACAAAAAAACCTGTCATAACAGTTATGACACAGCATAGTTTCTGAAATACAACCAAACATATATTGCATTATTTGCTAACGTTACGTTTTGACGGGTGCAAACAGCAGATGGCGCATACCTACAACTAAACGAACAAACGGCCACATGCAGACTGTTTTGTAAACGAACACGAGTACTTATTGTAGGCCTGAGAATTTACATCTGAGCTTTGTCACTTTTGCTTTTTATTTCAGCGTTTTCCCTTTTCAAACATGAAGTAGGCTACTTGTACATTATATATTTGTCAGGGATATTTTTGTGGCACTTTAATTGGATATTAGCTGTTAACACATCACGAAAAGGTAGTTGTCCACCACCAAAGTCACAAAGTCCACGACTTTTTCACATTTCAGGAAGGCATCGTAAACCCGGTTGTCACTTTCTCTTATCTCCACAATCACTCTGCATCACATCGAACTCGAGCCATCCAGAGTTGTGCTAGAGCCCCAGGGCCCTGGGATCCAGCAGTCCCACTGTACTCCTGACTGACACGTCTAGGCTCAGAGCATTTTGCCCTCAATGGAAAAGCCCAGAAGCAAGGTTATTTGGCAGTCATCGTTGCTTTCAGGGTCACAAGTCGGGCAATACCCGTATGTCTGTAGAGGCACTGTTCCATCAGTCCTGCCCCCCAAAACTGTGGATTTGAAGGCTTACAGGGGGCTAAGCCCTGGTTTCAGTCAGATGCCTGTTTGGGGGATTATAGTGTCTGGGCCCACCTGCCTGGCCAAGTGCTCACTGCAGGGTTCTCCTTCTCATACAGATGTGTCAACTCATGGCTAGAGGGGCAAATGTATATTGACATCAGGATGTACTGAGTGTTGATGTGGTGTTATAACACTCTCTGAAAGCTGCCACTTATGCAGTTTGGTTTAGCCTTAAAAGAAGGTTGTGTCTGCCATAAGAAAGTTTATCGATTCCTCTTTCAGTGCCAAAAATGCACTGTGCTGTGGATTTGTGAGTGTTTGTGAGTTATTGTAGAAAGGATGACCTAGAATACAAGCTTAAACAGTATAATGTGGTAAAGTAGGGCCAGTGTCCTACTTTGGATGAGCCATAGACGGAGACATAAGAGTCTGTGAAACTTTAATGAGCACCTGTCATGTTTTAAATGGCCTCACTTCACATACAGTTCTTGACTGGTACTAACTTACCCCTGCATGGAGAGTTGAGAAAAAAGACCAGCAGTCAATGACCTCATTCTGCAGAAAGTATCTTGTTGAGTGCAGAGCTTTTCCAGACAGCCTTAGATCTGGTTAACTCCGCCCACCTGCTTACCCATACATCTCCCGCCCACCACCGCCCCACCCCCATTCCCTATGTGTTATTTACTTGCTGATCTGACCTGTGTTTATGACTCCATACTGTTCCTTTGAGGTCGGCAGGAGCCAGCAGTGATAGGTCCCTCCAGCCTTCGTGGTCCAACTTTGATGGGATGCGCTGCTTCCTTTTGTGCTTGATCAGCAAAGCACGTGGAGAATTCGGTGGGGAGTGGCGGGGGGGGGGGGCTTTTCAGGCTTAGCTGTCACATATGGAAATGGAAAGGGATCCTTGTCCCCCAACTCAACAGCAAAGGTTGCAGCATTAAGCTGTGTAATGTTTCCAGCTACCCCTGTGGTGTCGGTGCTGTTGCGTCCTCCTTTATGTAAACAGATCCATCTGACCACTTTTGGAGCGTGTATAGTAACCCCCCCAGCCTCCTCCTCTCTGTTGGATGCTTGTTCAGGAACAGACCCAGAAATGGAGGGAGGAGGGAAAGTGGAGAGGAGAAGGGAGGGAGGGAGGGAGGGAGGGAGGGAGGGGGGCTTGTACAAAACAACAGATCTCTGTGCCCTCTTATCCCTTTGTGTCGGCAGTGGTAATCCATCAGAACAAGGCACCGTCCTCTCCCGCCTGGCGCAGAGCACATCTATCATGTAAACAAACCGTACGCACACGCACTTGTATGCAGTTACGGTCTTTTGCCCTTTTCCCCTTTTCCCCAGAACTGCTCTTCCACATACGTGTATTTATGAGCATTAAAATTATTCACTGAAATTAAATTATAATCCTCAGAAGCAACGAAGACACAAAATAACAACACAAAAAATAAAGCCTGCATTTTGATTCAAGAGAAAGTGTGCATTAATATGTGTGTGTGTGTGTGTGTGTGTGTGTGTGTGTGTGTCTTTCCATGTTTGAGTGTTTGTGTGTGTATGAATGTTTGTTTGTTTGTTTGTTTGTTTGTGTGTGTGTGTGTGTGTGCCTGTGCCTAGCTGTGTGCTTTCTAGCTGTCTTGTTTACTGGCTGAGGAGATTGGGAGTGGTGTACCCGGTTGCCAGGGCAAGGGGCTGAGTTTAATGAGGTCATACTGTGGCAGGCTTTATCTCCCTGGACCGCCCACTTGCTCATGATTGACATATGCCTGACCCCTCCTCTTTACTACAGCCTGTTCACAAAAACAGCTGCTGCGGAGCTGTCCATGGTGCTGAAAGCAGAAAACAGTGAGTGAGCACAAGAGTGGGAGACAGGCAGCAAGGGGAGGAGGGTAGAGGCGTGTTCTTTGTGTTGTGGTGCCTGAGTTAATCTGCTGTGGCATCCACACGTAGAGGAGCCCTGCGTCTGAGAGCCAGCGCCGCTGTGAGATGCCCAGCCTTGCCCACACTCACACACATGGGGATTCTGTTTGGAGAAGCTCCACGTAAGTGTGTGCGGATTCTCTCGGATCTGTCTAGGAGGTTTTCCGTGCCTGCATTTTCAGCTTCTGCAAGACTTGGACGAGTGAGAGTGTGAGTGTGGGGGGGAGGGGGGGGACACTGGGCTAGAAGATGCTTCCCGGCTGTGCCCGTGGTGCTCCAGTGCCCAGCCTGGTGTAGTCTGTTCGGATGAGGAAGGCAGCTTCTCATGAACTGGAATTAAGTGTTGCACAGACCCAGGGAGCTCTGGGGTCTCCGGCTGCCCGGGAGAAGGGGCAGCAGGCTGGGTAACCCCCTCCACAGCTACACTTTCCCTGGCCCCTGGGAATCAGGAGTTCTGCAGACATCTCAGCGATTCTACCATGGCTAGCGTTTCTCATCTGCGACTAGAGTTGGATCCTCGGGACTGCAGGCAGGCTTCCTCCAAGCTCGCACGGTTGCACCGGATTCGCCCAAACAGGTGTGCAGCACGGCCAGCAGGAACACGGTTCCTCTGTAAGTACCACGTTTCCTCTGTTTCTTCCATGCCGCCACACAGCTAACTTCATGCTTCACACACACTTCTCCAGCTCCGGACCGCACGGCACGCCAGTTCTCAGCTTAGTTTAGCAACTTTGCTCAGGATCGCCGTTGTTCAACTGGCTTTCGCACCACGTGTCCTCCACCTTTGTCCAGTGCCTCTGCTGTCCACTTTGCTTAATGTGGAAGCCTGAACCCCCCCCCCCCCCCCCCACTATACACTCATTCTAGTTCACTGTTGCCTAGCTACGTGCATTTTGACTCCTCTAATTTTAGAGACTTTGCTTTAGCTAGAGGGCCAGCCGCTGCAGGTGATGTCAAGAGTAGAGTTGAGGCGGGGTGAGACAAGGTGAGACAAGGTGAGACAAGGTGAGACGTGAATAATAAAGCAGAAGGGAGGAGATGCAAGAAGAGACAATGCAGAGGTCTGCGTGTAGCAGCGCAGTAAACAGGATGGTTGTCCCAAGTGCAAAGCGCCTAGCTTACAGGATTAAGGAGAGAGGACATTGCCAGGGCTTAAAGTCAGGCATTTGTCAATAGTGTGCTAACTCCCAGCATCTAGTCCTCATACGCACTGAAGTACACATACACACACACTCCACACACACACACACACACAACACACACACACACACACACACACACACACACATGCTGCAAATATGATGGCTAACACCACGTCCTCAGAAAAGCTGTTGGACTTTCAGGTTAAGTGTTTTTCTGGTCTAAGGGTAGCAATTTACTTTGGGCAGACAGATGCCCAACAGCACTTTAAGAGTTTTGAAAACTTGTTAGAATAGTAGGGAAAAAAAGTATGATTTGATTATGCTACTCATCTTGTCACACGCCCACTCATACACCTACAAACAAACAAACAAACACACACACACACACACACACACACACACACACACACACACACACACACACACACACACACACACACACACACACACACACACACCCTGTCTGTCACACATAAATAAACATAGTCTTGGGCCGCTCTGCAAATATTGACCTACATAAAGGCGACTGCTGTCTCTCCCTTGAGTTCCCTGCAGTTGCGCACGGCTCTTCCTCGATCGTGCTCTCTGCACAGCCGTGTGAACGTACTTTCGGCATGGGAATAAAGACGTAAACAAAAGCTCTAGTGCGTCACGACGCGCGTGCCCGCAGAGTGCGCACGGCCAGCGCGTGCAGTCTGGCACGCGACCGTCCTGCTGTTCGGTTCCCCTCGGGCCAGACCCACTCAAACCGCACGCTGCCCCGCTTTCCGCGAGAACCAGGCTGCGAAAACGAGGCTGCTCGCTCTCCGAGTGGCCTCTCTGTACAACCGACTCATCCAGAGCCTCCGGGAGCCGAACCGCCACTCATGGCACGGGAGCGGGCCTTCGCCGAAAGCCGCAGAAACTCGCTGACCCAGAACTCTCATGTGTTCACACGACGATCCGCCGAGGGCTAAGCTGAAATAGTTCACTCCCGTACAAAGCCTATTAGACGGTGCACACAAATGGGTTAGCGCGAGTCAGTTGTAGGACAAAGAAAGAACACAAGTCTCCAAGGTATCAAAAAACTGTGCCTGGCTCTCATTTGTTGACTTTGACTTGCGAGATAGTTTCTTTGTTCCAGGGCTGTGGTTTACCTTTGGGAGGGTTTTTTTTTTTGCACGCATATTTAGTGTTTGTCTCCGTGACTGTGTCTGTGGGTTATAGCCATGCCCTGGGGAGAATGATGAAAATTCTCCTGCCCGTCATGACGCAACTATTACCACTCCATTGTGCCTAGTACTGGTAAAGTGACACTTCACATACAGCTGACATCACCCTTATACAACTGCAACACATACATGAACCGAAGGATGTTTCTCTGTTTGCAGAAGCGTCCTGTGGGAATGAGCCATGATGAGCTCCAGAGAGGAGGAAACGTTACAATTTTTGCAGTTTGTTGAAGACAGAGGTCTGAGGGCATACAGCGGGCTGGTGACCCAGAACCTGCAGCACGTGTGGAATGAGAACGGCCGGATTAGTGTTCAGGACAAGAAGGAAAAGAAGAGAAAGAAGGAGGAAGCTGTTAAAAGGTTTGTGGTCAATCTTTACGGACAACGTCAAAAGCGCATGGGGATGCACGTGTGCCTCGAACGGCGCACGTGGGAACACGCATGGACACACAGCTGCAATCTGGCACACGCACAAGCACATCTATACACACGTGCACACACAGTCACACACACACACACACTCACTCACACACACACTCACTCACACACACACACACACACACACACACACACACACACACACACACACACACACACACACACACACTCACACTCACACACACTCACACACACACACACACACACAGATGACGACCTTAAAGAAATGGCCACAACGGCGTTACCTACAGTGTTACTAATATCACATTCCTCTAGCAATGGCTTTGTGCCGTGGTGTGGAATAGTGAGCAAGTCTCTGTCCCCCATTGTCGTCCACTGTCCCCGTCTCCTTGGAGCCTGATACATTTTTCTGTGTTGGACATATTCAGGCCTCATTCCTGTGCACGATTCATTTTATCCTTGGCAATGAAAACCAAGGGTGTGTGGTAAAAGAGATTATTTTCATCAACACGTCACCCTGGGCTTTTACATAGCTCACATAAGTCTTTAGGAAGGATCTATCTCATTTTAGGAATTATTTTACAGTGTCATTTTTACTTACTTAACTTTTTTTGACTTAGGACATCACAGTATTCAAATAAAAAAGAATAAGGAATCAAGTTGCATCACCCAAGCTAGTGCAGTGAACCAGACCAACACTGCTACCACATTCGGTCATCAGTTGTCACCGAGTGCATGGTTTATTTCTTTATTTATTTTTTTGTCTGCTGGGAGGCACTATAGCAAGTCTGTCCTCCTGTGTGGGAGGCTTCTCTCTACAACTCTTGCAGTCACTCAACCTTCTCTGTGCCATGACGAAACCACACATTCAGAGCTCTGAGTGCTGTTTATTTTGCATGCCTTAGCGAGTTATGCTGTTGTTCGCAAGACGTGTAGAGCTGATGTGAAGCCTCTGCACTGTTCTAATTCACCTTTCACAGACTGTTCTCAGAATAATGTTTACACTTACCTTGGTATGAAAAAAACAAACCCCATCATCATGTTTGACAGCCTAAAACCTTGGGGTCACCTCTGAAACTCTGAAGACACGGCTTTTGCAACAGATATTCTCGAGTAAAAAAAAATCAAACAAACACGTCAGGCTTATTTCAGCGTTCGAGTGCGTCTGGGACTGTATTGCATGACAATAATGAATAGGGGCCTGCATCGCATGGCTGTAATGGGAGGCTGTATTGGGTGACAGTAGTGAGTGCACCAGTCATTCTGTGTATATAGGCGCTCTGTCCTGTCAGATTCCAGAGGCGTTCATATGCTGTCATCTTTGCATAGGTGTTGCTTGAAGTTTGTGTGTGTGTGTATGTGTGTGTGTGTGTGTGTGTGTCCTTCTCTCTCCTAACTCCTCTGCGCTTCTCCTCAGCTGTTGATTGTGTAAAATATTCATACATAGTGGCTTGAAGGATAAAAATCTGGATTTTTCATGAGCCATGTAAGTGGGTTGTAGAGACGACCCATTTTTGCAGGAACTCATGAAGGAAAAAAAACAGGGGAATGAAAGCAAGAGCAACAGAGAGAAAGAGAGAGGGAGGAAGAAAGAGATAGGCAGAACGAGAGAAAACCTGTTAGAAACAGCTTAAGTGAGGAGAGAATGCTAGCAGGGGATGTGTGTGTTCTGCCTGGTGACAGCTGGGGCAGCCACGAGCCAATCAGATTACCCCATTGGCTTGAGTGAGGCGGGTCTTCCCACATGCTCAGCCATCGTGTTGGTGAGTTCATCATGTTTCCAGGAGTGCCATGAGGTTTGGCCCGTGCACAGAATCATGTACATATTTCCCAACAGCTGTGCTTCAAAGCACTGTAAAAACTAAGCAGATTGTAAATGGAGCATTTACTAGTGAACTGCAAGAAGATAGAATTCATTACACAAATACAGTGTCTAACTGATTAAGGTGTTTTTCAATATTTCTGAATAATATTCCCTTCAAAACCCCATAACCTGGGGATGTTTGTGTATTGTGGACACGGTAACATTAAGCTCTGGCTACGTGATAATAGAGCACAATTCCCTGCCCTGCCAGACACCTGTTCCTGGGCCCCACACTGTTTTGCTGGCCAGAGGACGAGCAGACATCTTATAAATAAAACACTCCCTCACATGCTGTCACGCACACCTGTGCCAAAGTGCCGTCTGGCAGTTTGCAGCTCATAGCAGTCACCCTGTCGTCTTAGCTACTCTTGCTGGCTGCTCGTTTGTTGGTCTCGCAGCCGTCACACTCGTTTTTCTCGAGTTTTCCAAGAGGCTCCGTGGTCCGATTTTCTTGTGCTCTTAAGTTCGACGGCAGTTTCCAATTAAACGAGCAAACGTACGAATAAACGGGTCAGAAATGAAGGCGATAAACGCATCTCCTGGACGGGCGCTACGCCACGGATGTCGTGGCGGATGCTGAGAGAGTGGGACTGCAGGGACTGAGACGGCACGGGGCGGTTCGGGCTGAGTAGGAGAGGAGCACGACGTTCTGGCAGAGGGAAAGTTGTCAGCTCTGGGCACAAGTGGGAACATGCAGTGCAGACAGCTGCTCCGGGGTGACGCTCCGCCTCCTAATGAGAGTCTAATGCCTGATCTGTCACGTGTGTGTGGGGGGCCTCGTCGGGAGAGCGCGCGCGTGTGCGTGCGTGTGTGTGTGTGTGTGTGTGTACTGGTTCTGCAGAGCAGCGGTAGCAGATTTTGTCTGGTTTTGCGTGGGTACCCTGTTGCTAGGCAAAGTTAAACCTCTGACCAATGAACCCTTCCCTCCAGACTCCTGCTGTTCAGCAGCTGTGGGTCTGCGTGTACATATATGTGTGTGTGAGTGTGTGTGTGTGTGTGCGCACACACACGCATGTGTGTCATACTCTCACACACTTATGCTCAGATGATAAAAAGAAGACCTTTAAGCCATCCAGGGGTTTCTATTGCTGAAGTCGTACATTTCACACAGCTGATTCTGAACACGTTTGATTAAACAGACACAAAAAAGAACGAAATACCAAAAAGCTATTTTTTTATTTTTCTACTTTAATTTAAAAATTTTCTAAATTATAGCATTGCACATAGGATTTGATTATAAGCAAATCATCTTAAACAAGTTTTGACTTTTGAGTAGTTGATGGCTAAGATCTTCCATTAACCTTGCTTGCTAAGTCTTTGCCATCAGTAATAGAAATGATTCCAGTGTCCTGCAGATGAAGTGTCCCAAGATTGTCCTATTCTTTGTGTACTGGTAGAACTGGGTGTGCTGACCATTGCCAGGGTTAAACAGAAATCCATGCCTCTGGCCTGGCCATTCTCTCAGATGAGTAATTCCTGCACAGAATTCATTAGCACAGTGCTGATAATGACAAACACACATTTGCACGCACACACACACACACACACACACACACACATACACACACACACACACACACACACACACACACACACACACACACACACACACACACACACACACACACACACACACACACAGAAGGGCACACGCATTCATAGATTAATCCCTCCTCTGACATATTTAATCAAACATCAACTGCACAGGCCGAAAATAAAGTCCAGCTGATGGATTATATAATGCAATTTTTCAAATGGCTTATGCACCTTCATTCTTTGAAAGGCTTTGTGCTGAAAAGCGACCCGTCCTCACCTCCATCACGAAACGCGTGCCCAAACGCGGGCGATTTCACTCTCGCCCTCGCGCAGGTGAACCACACGTCCTCCACCGTTAACCGAAAGACATCGGCTTCCAGAGCGCTGCTGTATGACAGCTCTCCATCTCTCTCTCTCTCTCTCTCTCTCTCTCTGTCTCTCTCTCTCTCTCTCTCTCTCTCTGTCTCTCTCTCTGCAGGACGGGCGAGGAGGTATCGGCAGAAGGCAAGCACCTGCGGATGGGCTCCATGAGCACGCCGGCCCGGCCCGAGCGCGCCGCCCCCCCGCAGGCCCAGCTGCCGTGCGGTTGCCCCCGTGCCGTGCGCTCCCAGTCCTTGCACTCCATGAGCGGGGGAGGGGAGGACGAGGGGAGCCCCACCTCCCGCCGACAGCCCCCGCCCAAACCGCGCCGCGACCCCAACACCAAGCTCAGCGTCTCATCCGAGGCCGTGGATCTCGGCGGTGCCACCTGCAGGAGCGGAGACTCCGAGCGGTGCGATGGTGAGTTGGTGGCCCGCGCGCGCGAGTTCGTGGGCCATTTGGGTCCGGCTGCAGTCAAGCAGTCGATCCGGTTGTGATGTTTTGCATTTTTGATTTTGATTACACATCATTAACGGTATAGTCAAGATTCTTGAGATTCTCGAGATTCTTGAGATCATTGATTTCCATGTTTTTGATAACACATTTGTTCTTTGTGGAGCTTTGAACCTATCACTAGACACCCTGGATATAACTTATAGACCATAAACACAACGTAAACTGCAATCATAGTACTGTTCTGAAAAACTGTAATTTAGTGTTATCCGCAAATCATTTAATCCTGCATTTATTGAATTTGCTAGAAGTTATTGAGTGTTACAGCTGTCTTACTCTCTGGTTGCCTATAGAAACCATACTTTGTTTGGGTGTGGCGGGCAGTACAGTAGGTTTATATATTTCTGTGCTGAGATATTATGGAAATTCATCTGACATGTTTGACATGTATTACTGTGTTCAGACACACGTCACGACCTCAATACCTCAGTACTGAGCACAATACAAAATTAATCTTTATCACTTTGGCTTGAGTGAATCTGACCACAACATGCTAAAACGGTCACTGTGAAAACCGACTATGCTGCCTTTCGATAACGCCGGGGCTCTTTGGTGGTTTCGGGATGGAGGTGAGGTACATGTGAAGGAGGAGATCTTCACCGTGGACGTGTCTCCTTACGTTGTGCAGTAGGCAGTGCAGTTGTTAACACGATCGCAGCTACATATGGACGATCAAGGTCAATGGGGTTTGTTCACTTCTTATTCACAACCGCCCATGTTCAGATACACGTCCTTCATGCCAGCATCCTCCTGCAGATCATAACAGAAGCATCTCGCTCTCATAACGACCCACACTAACGTGTTCTACTTTTTAAAACGTTATTTTCACAGCCTGAGACTAATCAATTTATAGCATTGCACTGAGCCAGTTATTGTATTCAAGAACAAGTTATTGGATTCCTGATATTATCTGTGTGAAAGTCAAACAGAAAAACAAAAAACAGCTAAATATGTGAACATCCCTTAGATATAATCTGGTATATCTGCAGTCTCTAATGCTTTCAGTGTAATAAAAGTACCATTACAGCCTTCATCTGCATAAAAAGATTATTATGGCCTCTGTGTAATGAAGGTTTCTGTACTGACACAGCATCAACTGTAAGTCAAAGCTTTCAGTAGCAGGCAGTGAAGGCATTAAGTCAGTAGATATGCTAATGTCTTACTGTAATATGCAGTGGAAGTTGTCTAGGTTCAGATTTGAAGGGATCACAGTGTGCACACAGATCTTCCTCAATGCCACGGCAACCAGCCCACAGAAACAGGGACCCCCTGCTGTTCCACCAATCCTGTCATGAGACATCAGCCTCGGCCAATCGTAAGCAAGCTGACAGGACGTCAGAGCGCAATGGTAACCAACGGGAATCCTTGAAGCAGGCAGCTCAGCAGGCTCTCGTCCAATAGGGACTTGAGAGTGGGGGATGTTCCTCATTGAGAGAAGAGTTGCAAGTTGTGAGCGGTGGTGAGGGTGGGGGGTGGGGGAGTGGAGGAAAGGGGAGGGGCAGAAGGAGGGGGAGGGGCCAGGCTGTGCTGAATTCATTCAGGAGGAGCGATTGACCTAGATTTAGTTCCCCTGGAGGAGAGAGGGCGAGGGTAAACATATCCACCAGTTGGGATGGAGGGGGCAGAGAAAGAGAGAGAAAAGGAGAGAGAGAGGATGGATGGATGCATGCAGAAGTGCTGAAATGGGTCTCAAGATCCACATCCCCTTTCACATAATTAACACATCTCTACAGATGGGCTCAGGCATGCGCAGGGGTGCACACTGACTCACACCCAGCACGTGAAAAATGACTTTAATCTGGGTGCAATGCAGTCTCACTCTCTCTTTATCTGCACCCAGCGTGCCTTTTCTTTTTTTTCCCCCATTCGCTTTCTCCCAGATAATAGGTTATATTTTATCATCGTCGTAATCGATGCTGTAAATCACGGATGTCAAGCTGCAGCTCTGAAGGGTCGTTCTGCTGCACGGTAATACGGTTTTCCTGCACCCTCACTTGGACCTGACGTCAGAGAGCCTTGGACCGTGGGCTGCTGTTTCTCCAAGATGGGAAGGCAATAAAGTGTGCACTGCTGTCGCATGACGCCCCTTCCAGAAAACTGTATAAGTGCGACAATGGCAAATACACAATATACGTATAGCACAATTATATTTGATGCTATTATTATGTAGAAGTAGAGGTGATAATAGAGAGAACTGGTTGATGCATGTTTTCATATGAGAAAGTTAGTTTGTGTATTCGTGCGAGTGTAAGTGTGCTCAAGCGTATTTAATTAAGCATGTCATACCAGTATCATTATGTCTGTGTGTTTTTGGTGAAAGGTGCTACAATGAAAGGTGTGCCTGCATCATCTGCCATATAAATAATTTAAACAATGTCAGGCGTATGAAATCAAAGTCCCTCATAAGCATTTCTCATATGCAAGCAAACCTCACATTTGGAAGTGTCTACATTTTTCAGTTATTAAAACAGGTGCCTATATGCCTTACTGCTGGTGTGCTATGCTGAAAATAACGTTCCCTCCTCTGTATTGTTCTCTTTGCTCCTCCAGCAATGCTAGGCTGCAGTGAAGACTGTAAGAGGGTCCCGCCCCCAAAACCCAAGAGGAATCCCACCACGCAGCTGAGTTCATCATTCGACGAGAGCTATGTCCATCACACCGCTACGAAAGGCTCGCCCCCTCCGCCCCACTCTACGGAGGCCAAGGCCCCTTCTCCATCTTCTCCCCCCCAGCAGGAATCCGACTCGGAGGAGCCCGTCTACATCGAGATGACGGGCAGCGCGCGGCGGGAGCCCCTCCCTCTCACGGAGGACGACGAGCCGGGGGAGGCGGTCTACGAGGAGATGAAGTACCCCGTCTTGGACGACTTTGATTCGCGCTGGGATCTTTCAAGTTGCCGCTCGCAGACTGCCACACCCTGTCCGTATGACACGGAGGGCCACGCCGCCCTGAGTCGGTGCTCCACCCCTCGAGGCACGCCCCTTTGTGACATCCCCGCCCCTTTCCCCAACCTTCTAAGCCACCGGCCACCTTTACTGATGTTCCCACCCGCCCCTGCACAGTGCTCGCCCAACTCGGACGAATCCCCGCTCACCCCTCTGGACGTGAACAAGCTACCCATGCTGGAGAACGCCCCCTACGGCAAGTCGCCCACCTCCTCCTCCCTGGAGCCCCTCAGCTCCGCCTCCACCTCCCACCTAAGGCGGGCCGAAAGAGAGCTGGCGGCCACGCCCACCATCACGGCGTCGGGCCGCTCCTCGGCGCCACCGCTGCCCTGCGCGCTCTACAGGGGCTCGGGCTCGTCGCACGGCTACCAGCGGAGCCACTCCGCCTGCCCCTCCCCCGTCAGCATGGGCCGCTGTCTCACGCCGCTCAGCCTCATGCGGGCCCCGCCCTTCGACGGGCCGTTCCCCGGGGCCGGCCTGCCACGCAGCGCCTCCGCCACGCCGCACGGCAAGGGCTCCCCGCCCCACGGCTCGGGGCAGAACGCGCCGGCGGGCCGCTCGCGAACCCCCACCAGCCCCTTGGACGAGCTCACCAACCTGTTCACCACCGGCAGGAACATGTTGAAGAAGAACTCCGGCAGCAGGAAGAGCAAGGACCCGGGGGAAAGTAAGTTCTCCGTCAGTGTCCACGGCTAATAAGAAATGCCTAACAATCGATGTGTTAATCAATAACCACTGAATATACAGTTAATGAACGAACAGTTAATTAAGTCGCATTAAGTGTCGTTTACAGTGAAAAATGCAGCACTGAATCACTAGCAACTAATTAAACGTAACCAACTTCATACGTATTACTAAATTAATGAAAATTGAAATTTTTGGATGTTATATTAGGACCTCGGGGTATCAAAGGCATGCTCATGGAAGGATAACTGGATGGATCCACAAGTTTTGTGACTACATCATCCATTTTTCCCTGAGAGGTTTCTGGTTTTGGCTTGCTTCCACAGCAAGTTTAATCCCTGCAAGCCAGATGTTACAGATCATATGATTTAATCTGGGGAGATTTAAAAAATGCACTTTTAACTCTAGGAACACAGTGTTTGAACGTGGGTTACCACAAACCTGCAGGGCCCCCTTAGCAAAAGCAGTGCTTACTGTGAACATGTTGAGCTACTGAGAGGTTCTATAATGGAGAGAAATTCCATAACTCGTGTGGAGTCGGATTTGCATAAGACTTGTTAGAGACCTTCACACGCCTTTCCATAGTCGTTGATTTGCATTTTAGGTATACGGCCACAGTAAAATATGACGTGCACGTGGAGGCCACCAATAAACAAGATGGTGCTTCAGGGAAAAACCCCTTGTTTTTTGAACCCATGAAAAATGTCTCATGGCCACAAGGTCACTTGGTTTATTTACAGTGTTTCTAAATAATACTTGTTCATAATTTTATGATACATTTTATATCCATATAAAATTGTTAATGCTATTCATAAACTGCACACTAAACTTTTTGAGAAGATTTCTCTTCAGTGCTCATGGCATTGCACTTGTGTGAGTGATGAGATGAGAGTTGTCAGTTGTTATTGACTGCATCTCTGGAGCAGTGACCTCTGTGGGAGAGCTCGTTTGAACGCAGCCAGCTCGACAGAACCGCTTTAAAAACGTTCGTTCTCCCGTAGCTCGGCCCATCCCGAGTGACTAGCTCGCCTTTCAGACGCAGCATTGGTGTCCGCGAGAGTCGAGCGCGAGGATAAAGCAGTTGGCGCGCGCGGAGCGGCTCTTGACGACACGCCGAACGCTCATCACGGTAACAGAGGACGGGAACTCCCTGTAGGGTCCGCCTCCCGGGAGTAGCGGACCAATCACGATGCGGGTCAGGGCTGCCCTGTTGCAGGGAACGTGCGAAGCTGGAAGATCTCAGTGGGGGAAAAAAACAGGCAGAAAGTGAGAGTGGTGCCATACCTGCACAGACATGCGAAACAGGAAGACTACGAGCGTTTCCAGCGCATGCAATTAATGTGGTGTTAATTAGTGCTGCGGTGTGGTTTTCAGGATCGGGTGGCGTGATTTTCCTTTACTGCCGTATTGCACATACATAACATACCCAGACCCACTGCTCAACAACAAAACAGTAACACCCCCCCCCCTTCAGCTCCTGCAATTAGTGCAGCGATAATTAGTGTCATGGTCTTCTTCCCCCCCCCCCCCCCCCCCCCCCCAGAAGTTTGTGTAACTTTGCCCACACTGCTATATTAACATATACATACCATACACTTCATAATTTCTGTCACTGGTGTGGTTTGTCGACTTGGTCTTATTGGCATGTTGGTCTGGGTTGGCAGACAGCTGATTTGGCTGTGTTGCCATGGGGATTGTTTATTGTACTCATTTTCATAGGGGTCAGTGGCGGTTTGCACCTGTGTCACACCTGCGTTCTTTTTCATGAAGTAATCTGATTGGTTCAGGGACATCCTTTAGTCAGGAACACGCTCCATCTTGGTAAAAGATGGAAAACACTGTTTGACCCATTTATCATCCATCCATCCCAGTCTCAGGGCTTTAGATAAACATTATACTGACAAATAATAATAGCAAAAACCAAATTCTCACTGATACCCAAATAACAAGGTGAAGGTCGTTGACCAACTAAATTTTATTAAACAAGCAATGTACGTATGTTGAGTTATAGCATAGTGGCATTATATTATATAATATTATATAACTATATATATATATATATATATATATATATATATATATATATATATATATATATATATATATATATATATATATTTATATATATATATATATATATATATATATATTTATATATATATATATATATTATAACTACTAATGTTTGTTTTTTTATGTTGTAGTGGTAAATAATGTGTGGAAGGATATGTCTAAACAGGATATGTCTGAATAATATGGTATTCTACAAAGTCACAGTCTAGCCAGAAAATGCTGGCAACATGACTTTAATTTTAAAGTGGGCAATGAATGTCTCATGCAATACTGACATGCGTTTTATATTCACGCTTTGACACTAGCCAGATTTAACATTTAGCATCAATTAGTGTCATATGGGCTAATTTATCCCTAATTTTTTAGTGAATAAAATCACCTGCCAACACAGCACCTTGCCCACAAAAAACCCAGTAGCTGTGCCACTGAATTCCCATAGAGAACTACAGAACAGTGCTGCACAGAATCATCAGACTCAAATCATCTTCAGTAACAAGGTGACAACAAGTGGCAGATCGCCTTTAATACAATGATGATGAAAACTTCAGTCTGTCTGAGTGAGGGAATTTCTGCTGAGCGTTTCTGGGGCGGTAGGGAAGTGAAGCACGATTGAATGTACTTGGTCTTACTTTTTTGTACCCCAAAAGGTGAGTCCAAGGGGCGGGGCCACAGCTCGGAGTCGAAGCGGGAGCACAAGGAGCGGAGTCACCACGGCAAGGAGTCCAAGAGAGACAAGGAGCGCAACGGGAAGTCGTCGCATCGGCGTGAGAGCAAAGACCGAGAGCTCAACGGTACCGAGGCTTTACCGAGGCGCGACAGCAAAGAAAAAGGCAGCGGCCACGCAGAGCCGTCGTCCAGGCGCGACAGCAAGGACAACGGCCACGCCGCACCCGATCTGCTCCCCAAGCAGAACGGCAAGGACCGGGGCCCAAGCACCACCGTGCGTCATGACGGCAAGGACCGGGTCTGCAACGGCGTGGAACCGTTACCCAGGCTTGACAGCAAGGACAGAAGCTGTAACGGCTCTGACCTCCTGCCCAGACAAGACGGTAAGGACCCTTCCAGGAACGGTCTGGAACGACGCGACAGCAGAGATCGAGGCGGTCATGGGCTGGAACCATTACCCAGGCACGACGCTAGCAAAGACCCAGCCAAGACTGGCTTGGATAGCCGACGCAACAGTAAGGAAGGTAGACGGAACGGATTAGACTCTCGTCTGGCTGGCAACCACGACGCAGCAGACTGCGGACGGGACTGGAAGGAACCGAGCGCTAACGGACCAGATGTGGTGAACAGAAAGGACTCTAAGGACAGGCCGGCGTACACGATGGAAGCTTCGACCTGGCACGAAAGCAAAGAGAAAAGTACCTACAGCACAGAGTCGCCCTCAGCACACGAACGAGACACGAGGCCTCTTCCCAGTATCTCCAACTGGTCCCTACGATCTCCTGTCAGTCCAACTCTGACACTGGGGAACCATGGTGAGTGTCTGATAGAGCCTTCAAAGTCAACTATGCTATGCATGAAAACCACAATAGGTAACCGCATTTAGCAGATGCTCTTACACAGGGCAACTTAGAACATTGGTTTGTTGCCTCCATGGATGCCATTATCTAGAATGTGGAAAGCCTGTGACCAGAAGGTGAGGACCTCCCTCATGTCACTCGAAATGAAAGCCCCTCTAGACAGGTTTGTTAACCAAGCAGAAAGGTTTACGAGTATGAGCACTGATGACAGTTTGGCTGATCTGACAGCACGAAGCTTGTCAGTAACTTTCGAAGGGCAGTTTCTGTGGAATGTGCTGGTCCTGAGGTCTGATAAGGGCGAGGAACCGTAACAAATCCAGAGGTGCTCAAGAGGTTTAGAATGGTCAAGAAAGACTTATTTTTCCCAGAACGGGCAATGTTGAATACATTTGGTTTGGGTTTACCTAGTTGAAATAAATGTCATCATTTTTAAACTGTTGCAATGTTATGATCTGCCTAATTGCGCAATCTGGTTGGTTGTGATGAATCATTGTCATCTGGTCTTGCAGAACTGAAGACATCTACAAAAGTGGGCCGGTCCCCATCCACACCAGTTGAACCGTCTCCATTAGGGACACCTCAAAAGCAACCTCAAGAGGCCCAGGAGGTAGCATAAAAGTCAAGGGCACTAAACACTTGGACGCCAGCACAGTCATTACTGGTGCTGCAATGAAAATGGCCTTCCCAAGCGCTCTCTTATGATAACATTTGATGATTGCTGTTGCAAAAACAACCTTTTTTAATGTCTTTCCTCCCATGTGCAGATACCACTCATGCCATGGGTGTGCGGCGACAGCACCATGCTGGAGATGATTGAAAGGAAACAGCGCCTGTGTCGCGAGATCAGGTCCCGTCAGCGGCTGCTTGAACGGAGCCCCTGCAAGACCGACGGCTTGCCGGCCGTGGCCGGCTGGAAGAAGGCAAACGGGGCGAAGAAGAACGGGCCGCCCCCATACCCCACACAGAGCACCATCTTCTGGGACACGGCGATTTGATTGGTCACTGGGCACTTCAGGACTTAGCCTTGCTCCATCCACTATGACGGAGATGGGTGGAGTAGCCAATTACAGTGCTCTGAAAGACCAAGCAGGGGGATTATCATAGCAATATTTCTGAGGGTGTCGATCGTCAGGTTTTCATATCAATGTTTATATCTGATATTTTTGTATCGTGATTCCTGGAAAATGACCTAGCATTAACAGATATTTTCTAAACAAAGTGGAATATCTTTGCAAAGAATATGGTAGAGATAGCACAGTACAAAGTTTGTTCTTTTGTACTACTTTTTTCTTTATTTACATCGCAATACAAAATGGATACCTGTATCATTAACTTTCACATGCCTTTATCTTTCAGACCTCTCAAAATTGTTTCCGTGGTAACTTTGCCGTACTGAATGAAATATATTTTCACATGGGACGTGAACCTGGATTAGGGCTAGCTCTCTTATCGCTGCCTTGCCACACCTCTGATTTATTGGAACGTGCAATTATCATTTTTTCTCAGCAGTCAATCAGAAAATATTCAGTTTTTCCCTTAATGTTTTATTGTTTGAGTGCCGGCTGTAGTTTGCTATTTAAAAATGGAGGGTTTTGTTATGTGAGACTATTTATAGATGCAATCACCACACAGGGTGAGGGTGACCAGGGGAGTTGATGGAAGTGTAGTGGAGGATGAACGTGATGAAGACCGGACCCGTTTTAGTTGGGCCATTTTTGACCTGTATGTAAATGGTATGCGCTGCTGTTATCCCAGGAGTCTTCTCCATCGTTGGGTCTGTGGCAATAGCAGGTAGGTGCCAGTGGGGATCCTCCAACATGCACAGAGGTTGCCCAGAGATTAATGACAATCTGGTATATTAAATTATTTTTTGCATCTAATCATTATTAAAACTTGTACATGCTTGGTAAATGAAAAAAGGGTTTTTGAAGGGTTTTTTTTTTTTTGGTAGTTCCATTTGGATGAGTTATTTGTATGTTGTTAAATGTGTCACTTGATTTGTGATGGACACAATCAGCCCTGTTTGGGTGTTTAAAACCAATGACCAATGGCTCTCAGCTGGGACAGTTAAAGACAAAGCAGCCATGGCTACATGACCCAGTAATAGGGATCATAGTTGCAGAGAAAGGAGCAGCAGAGAAAGGAAATGCACTCCCATAATCTCCTACGTTGCTTGGTTAGTATTGTGGCCCCTCCCTCTACCTCAGCCATTCTGATTAGTTCAAGTGGTCATTCGTTTGCACACTGAATGCAAAATGTGCATTGCCAAAGTATTCTAAATCTTGGAGTGGAATGGATTCTCCCCTTGGTCCTTGGCATTATGTCCATGTGGAAAAATATCAGCACCTGAAAACGAAAAAAGAATGCACGGTCTGGGAGGCCAGCAGTCATGTGACTGGGTCACACTGGGGTGAGAGGTAGCAGAGTTTAGATACAGACTGGACACGGGCAACGAGCACAACCGCCCTGTTCGCAGGCATTTCGGTATTTGTAGGAGACATAAAACGATAGTGTTTATGCTCCTAATTGGAGGCTGTTGGTCAGTGTTGATGGTTTCACCGTAGTGTGTCCCTTGGTGGCACTGTGCACTGACCCCAGAACAGAGTAAACGGAGTAAGAACACAGTAGCCAGAGTAGCGCTTAGCACGATCAAAAAGACCTGGGTGTTTTTTTTTCCCCCAATCCGTGTGTGTCTGTGCGTGCCAAACTTCATTGTATGCAGGTCATTGTATGCAGGTCACCTATTAAAATGATTGTTTGCCATTCACTGTCTTGACACCAGGGGGCGCAGGTTAATGAACCGTAATGATGTACAATCTCTTTGTATGTAACGTGCACTGTGACAGGTAGAAAGAATATGTCCTTTGTCTTATTGCACACCAATTATTCTCTGATCTGTATATTAAAAGTTGGAGTGAAAAGATGTATGATGATTGTCACATGGGTCTTTGAGAGAAATAAAATATGAACTTCAACCTGCTGTGGACAGATGAGTCTTCCTGCTTCTTCATTTATGCACATGTTTACACCTGTAACGCTAAACTATGACCGATCTGTACAGTGAGCAAATATAACAATAGACTCCATGGACTTTTTAGTTTTTGTTGATACACATTTCCTGTCCCACTAAAGAACAGCACACATAGACAGAAGCTCTTTCCTCTAATGTTTATGGTCTAGTGTAAATGGTACAAATTCTGGGAACAGAACAACTACTAGCTCGTACTCTCTATAAAACTTCGAAAACCAACGTAATTTTTTATTTCTTTTGGAGTATCAAAAATGGCAAATTTGATGACGATGACAGGTGATTATGAGCAATTAATCAGTGAGAATAGCATTACTCTGAAGAAAACCCTTAAAATATTGTACCTCGTCCATCAAGAAGGTGAAAACTAAACGGGCTTCAGAAGAGCCGGCCCCAATGCACGTCACGTGTGCTTCATACACACGTGACACCGGCTGGTGTGCCCGCGTTGCTGGTCGGCGGCCTTCAGTGTGTGTGACGGTGGGGCCAGACCATACTCCTCCTGACAGCTCACGCACGTCAGCCAGAAGCTGTAGAGGTTGGCGAAGTAGTGGCAGGTGCCACGGCGTCCCTGGCACTCCACGAAGGGCTGGGTCCGGAAGTCCTCCAGACAGCTGCCGGACGAGGTCAGCGACTGACCCCCACCTTCGTCTCCAGAACCGGAGTACTGAGGAAGAACTCGTAGATTAATATTTGCACATGCACATACACACACATATTGTGTGTCATTTGAATGATATGGTAACAATAGACAGGGCAACAAACGTTCAGTTTTGATATACTGTTATGAAATTTAAATGTCAATTTTGGTTTGTTTGTGTATGATAGGTTTGTAAATGGCTTCTAATTTTGTATGGCATCATGTTTGCATTCAAAGGACACTGCCACACCAAAGGCATTTTGGATTATCTTTGTTATTTACCATAACATCCATATTCATGAAACATTTCAATAACAGATAAGAGATAAAGAGATAAAGCCTTTAATTGCCGTTACTCACATATAACATGAGTATATTTTTGTGTTCCAGTGTTCGCTAATTAGAAACATTAGTGAAACTAATGAAGGTAGATGGTCAGAGAAATTTGTTAATTTATTGCTAAAGTGCTATGCCAGAGCAAAGGTAGAGTAACAAACACAGATGGCAACATGCATGCACTCTTAATGGAAAAGGGTCCTTAAGCCATAATGCTGAATAAAAAAAAAACAAAAACACAATATTAATTTGGAGAGAAATTTTGCAAGCCGATTTGTAAATCACATGCGTGATCCCATGTCAGGTAGTGATCCTAGTTTGGGATCCCCTGGGTTAGACGTTACATTTTAAATTAATTATTCCTTGTTTAGTTCTGGCATTAAAATGACATTAAAAACCACTTTTCTGCCAAAGGTGCATGACATAATTTTATGAGAACATTTGCTTTAACCATTGCTGCTGAATAAAAGATCTGATTAGCAAGATTAATCACACAATTAGCTAGCTAGCTTTAGGATTGTTTTGAGCACATTTAGCACGATATGACAAAACAGTAAACATGTGTCAAGTTTGCCCCTTTACGTGTGTGCTCTTTGGAGCTAATACCCATGGCTAACCCTAGCCCTAACAAAAATCACCTGGAAGATAAAAAAATGTTTGACTCATTTTGGATTTTGGAAATGAATTTCTCTAGAAAGAAAAACTATTTCTACAATATACAATGAAAAAAAAACAACCTTTTTGTCATTTGTTAGACTTGTGTCTGTGAAAATGTCTGCTTCACAAATATGGCAATATGAGAACACACATGCGTTAAAAAATAAATAAGTGAAACAAACGCACCATAAGGAAAGAATACCCCATCCACAGGCTTCTCCAGCCAGTCGGGCAGCTCGGCACCATGGTGTCCTGGCTGTGTACGGCCACAGCTGGAGCGGGCGCCTCACACACCACGCAGCGGCTGATGTGCGGCTGGATCTCGGCGCCCGACACGGGCATCATGGGTACCGGCTCGTTGGTGGACAGCCAGTAGGACTTGTCGTTGCGGCTGGCGTAGTGACATGTGGCGGAGTTGCAGTATGAGAACGGCATGGGGCTGAAGACACGAAGACATGAGCCTGCTTTGCCTGAAAGCAGAGAGAGAGGGAACTCTTGTGTGTCGGTCCAAATACACAGTATAAATATACACGACAGTGCTCATATCAATCCTAGAGTGGATTTTTACCCAGGTCTTGAGCGTATGCTTTCTCCTGGCCTTCTAGATAAAGAAGACTGTAACCAGTCCAGAGGAGAGGCATGCCTGCTGGACACACAGGCACCACTGCTGACTGACTGTGGATCACCAACAGAAACCCGGAGTTCACTGGCCTCACTGGTCCAGGGAAACCAGTCTCACCTGGTGGACCTGGATGACCTAGAAATGAGGGTATGGGAGAACGAGAAAGAAAAAGAAACAATAGATTAAGAAAGACCTGGTGAGAACCTGATCTTTAGTGGATGTTGGAATGTTCTCAAATTCAGGGATTTGCTGGTGTGCTGTATGCCAGTCACAAACCTTGTGGCCCTACAAAGCCTTGTGGTCCAGGGTCACCCGCATCTCCATCAGCACCGGGGTTACCTGCAGGTCCTGGCTCCCTAAGAGGTCCACGAGAGCCCATCGGGCCTTTTGGTCCTGAACGATCCACAGCATGATTCCTGTGTAAATCCCTAAACCATCCCATTCACATACTGAAATTGTTGGAAGGTGGGTGTTTAAAGATCTGGATACCTCTGGATCCTACATTTCCTCTGGGACCATCTGGTCCTCGAAATCCTGGTGGTCCATCTGGTCCAGCTGGTCCTTCTTGTCCCTTGTATGGTATTTTAAAGTCAGTAATAACTTCACCAGGGTCACCTTTAGGTCCTGAAAGCACAGTCAGATGAAATTACACAGTACATACTTGCAAAATAATAATGCAGGGATATTTTACTAAAGCTAATCTCACCTGTCAGAGTTCAACAAAGGCACACTAATATATTATTAAAACAGCACAGAATAATGGTTAAGGAATTGACCTTTCACCTTTTGCGAATGCTTACCCATGAGTCCTGCTATGCCTTTAATGCCTTTGCTACCTTTTGGACCAGCTCTACCAACATGGCCCAGTTGTCCTGGGGGACCAAACAAACCAGGGAACCCACGATCCCCTGATGAAAGAATTAAAGTCATAACATTTCAAGCCATTTTATCACAATAAGATAAGAGATGGATAAGATAAAATATGAATAATCATATAGAGGATTTTGGTATACTACTACATATTACCTTTGGATCCTGGTGGTCCTTGGTCCCCAGCACATCCAGGAGACCCTTCTGGACCCCTCAAACCCTGCGGCCCCTGGTGTCCCTGTGGTCCCATGTCACCTCTGTCTCCTGGTGGTGAAAACACGGGACCAGGATATCCAATCTCTCCTGGTGGACCTGAGAGAATGAATGTGAGAAACCCATACAGAAGACACCCACACAAAGCCAGAAGATGTTTTTAAACCAATGTTTTCTTTAAAGAAATTATTTTATTCACTCAAAATTACAACCTAATTGAAAAAGAAATAGTTGAGGAACACATACTGTCCATGTTGTAATACCAGCTCTCAGCATGTGAAAAAACAAGCATACTCATGTTCTTGAGCTATAACCATTTTATTCAAAAATATAGTGCATAGTGCCCATTCCTCTGTTGGCATGCAGCAGCCATGATACAAAGACCAGAGTCTCAGTCCAAGATGTAAACCTTGGGGTCTACAATACTAAAAATGTAATGAAGTAAATTAAATCACATTAACAACCAATAAATTTGAAGCATTGACCTTGAGGTCCTACACCTCCAGGTGGGCCTGGGTCTCCAATGATTCCTGGAATTAATGAATCACAGTTTCTGCCTGGGGCACCAGGTGGACCATAGACGCCTGGGAGACCTGAAAAATCAGCCCTTATATTACAGCATATATAGAAACGACATCATCAAACCTGGCATCATCAAGAAGATGAGAAAAGTTATTCGTTTTAAATTCAAATGATAACAAAAGTGAGAATATCTTTTTTATCGTGATTCCCAACTGCCTGTTCAGACCTGGGTCTCCTGGCTGGCCTCTAAAACCCTTAGGTCCTGGGTAGACCATTCCTGGGCTTCCTGGAGCACCAGGTAAGCCCTGCTCTCCTGGATCACCTCGTAGTCCGGGATTCCCTGGACCTCCTGTACCTAAATTTGCAAATTCTAATGTCAGACATATATATCTAAACAACAACCATGGTAATGCTCATCAGTTCTCTACGTACCTAATGCACCTTTCTCTCCTGGAGGTCCTGGAAGACCATTTATACCAAAGGGACCTGGAGGTCCTGGTAATCCTATGGATTTAAAATCCATTGTAATCCATAGTAAGAATAGATCAAGACAAACCCCTTTAATATAAACAGTACATTTTAAAGTAATTAAATCAAAACAGCATAACAATTTAACCAAAATAAACACTTTTATCGAATATGGTGAAGCTACAATATAATTATGTGCACAAAAGGTAGTTCAGTTTCTATTACCTGTCAGACCTGGTGGGCCTGTGTAACCTTTAGGTCCTGACAACCCTGGAGCTCCGGAGAATCCAGGAGGACCAAAATGTGAAAGTCCTGGGGGACCTTCAAATCCTACCAATACAAAGAAACACAGTATTTAAAGTTCCTCCCACATTGGTTATAGAGATATAATATGTAGGCACATATACATTAGCATTGTGACACTTGATTAACAGATTACCTGGAGGTCCAGGTGTGCCTGGTGGTCCAGGAACACCAGGGGGACCACGTCGCCCATCTGGACCCTGCAATCCCTGGTCCCCTGTGTCACCAGGACCTCCATTCACAGCTATGAGAAGAAAACAACATCTAAAGAAGGCTGACTACGCACACAAACACATACTGTGTCAATGATGTAATGCACCACCAGATTCCTCTCCTTCAGTAAGGCACAAAAGTCATTATAATGCTAATAGCTTCTTAAACGAAACTCCATCAGCCACTCCGTCAGGTCCTTAAAACAGCAGCCGACGTTTGCATCTCAAATTAGCTTATTGCTAATGAAATCATTCAGTGTATTTACCATAGATAGACCATCACATTCTGAACAAGAGAGGTTTCCACAGATGTGCACCAAGAGAGGTCACAAAAGATATTCTAATGCTTTTAATGTATTTAAATATTTAAAAGTGATTAATCCGTCTAACCTTTTCCACGGTCACCTTTAAAACCCTTTGGTCCGGGTGGACCTGGATACATGCTGGAGTCTCCTATGTCACCTGAAAAAAGAACAATGGGATATTTTGAAATCCATTTCTGACACTAATCTAAGAAATGTACTTATTTTACAGTAGTTTTGCAGTTATAGTTCATTTTAAACCTATTGACTAATGTCAGGGTTATACCTTGAATGCCTGGACTCCCTGGGAAGCCTGGAGCACCACGTTGTCCAGGATGACCCTGATCGCCCTGTTTTGGAGGGGGAAGATCTTACACATCTTCTCAGATGATTCTTACCAACAATTCTACAAAGCATCAATTTCATCAACACTTCATATGCACCAAAATAATTTAGCTTAATTCAAATCAGAGCAAGAGCAACCTCTTCTCCAAAACCTCCTGGGAACCCTATGGCTCCAGGATGTCCTTTGGGCCCAGGGGAGCCCGGCTGTCCTTGTGGGCCATTTCTTCCAGGAAAGCCAGGAAAGCCTTTCTGAAATCCAGGGGCACCATTTAATCCATTCAGACCCTGCCTACCAGGCACCCCAGGGACACCAATAGAGCCTGTTAAGGAGAATTTTCAATCTGTTAAGGAGAGTACATCACCTCACATATTTTATGACTTATTCAGAGAGCAATTACAAAAAATTAAATTATTTTAAAATGATTAACTTCCTCAAATGAAATAAAACTGCATATTATTAGGTAGAACGGCATTCATTCTGCTGACCTCCTACATGCCATCAATGCAATATATCAGTATTAAAAAAAAAACAAGTTCCCAAGAGTGATTTACCCAGAGCGTCTGCTAAATGCCATAAATGTAAATGTAAATTTACCTCTAGGTCCTGGGATGCCTGGGTTTCCAGGGTGTCCACGTGAACCCATCTTGCCTTTTAGCACGACAAAGTCACTTGGATGTCCAGGGAGTCCCATGAAACCTAACCAAATGAAAACCAGAGGCTGTCAACAACCCCATATTAAAGGTGCACATCTTAAGAAAGTCAAGGGTATACGACTGCTTTTAAATATGTTTTTGGTTAAAGCAATTATAACTAGTATAGAGGTTAATACCTTTGACTCCTTTGGGTCCCGTGTTTCCTTTTGGACCTGCCAGGCCTTCATCACCTCTAACTCCTGGTCTTCCTGGGACTCCAGGTAAACCCACCAATCCAGGTGGCCCGTTTGTTCCTCTAAACCCAGGACGACCTCTAACTCCTTCAGTGCAAGTTTGCACATGAATTTGAAAATGAAAATGCACATTAAATTAGAACTATGAGGATGAACACAGTGGAGTGTGTACATATATGAAACAGGCTTCATCAACTGCGCAAGCAAAGTGCTTCATAATACTCAAATGGTATTGTATACCTTTTGCTCCTGAAACTCCAGGCACCCCTGGTTCACCAGGAGCTCCTCTGAAGCCATGAGATCCTGGGGGACCAGGTGGAGCAGGTGGGCCAGGTAAACCTGGAGACCCCTTCACCCCATGTCCAGGAAATCCCATAATACCCTTCTCTCCTTTTGTACCACTGACACCTTTCAGGAAGAGCAGGACCCAGTGAATGATAAACAAATGTGTGGAAAAGTAAACAGATTCACAGTACTCAGTTTTGTACCTGGCTGTCCAGGTAGACCCACGACACCTGGTGCTCCTTGAGGGCCTGGGATGCCCCTACAAAAAACATTGTTATTCCCTGGCAGTCCAGGAAAACCTGGGTCTCCTTGCTGTCCTTTACAACCTGGAGGTCCAGGAGACCCAGGCGGCCCTGGTCCCCCTGGACAAACACAAGATGTTAGCAGGGACACAGCTCAAGGGATAACACAAGTGTGATTTGATCATTAAAACGTACCTGGTAACCCGTCATGGCCTGGAGGGCCCCGAATGCCTTTAACTCCGGGGCTTCCTGGGAACCCTGCCAACCCAGGTGGTCCAGGTAAACCACTGTGGGCATCTCCTTGAGGTCCGGGAAAACCTGGAGGTCCTCGTGGCCCTGGTGAGCCTGGTGCACCTTCATAGCTGAGTCCAAAAAGACCTGGATCACCTGGATCACCAGGAAATCCTGGAATGCCTACAAAGCAAAGTCTTTAAATTAGCATCAGTAAAACAGAGATTAATAACTATAGTTAGAGAGAAATCCATGACGCAGCTTGCCTGGAGTACCATATCCCACATCTCCATCATCTCCTTTTTCTCCTTTTGGTCCTGGAATTCCAGGAAGTCCATCATAACCAGGTGGTCCAGGCAAACCAGGTAGTCCTATTTATCAAGCAGAAGACTCATCATTTTACATCAATCCACTAATTCAGTGTAGGATAATGGAAAAAGCAAATTACCAGATATACTCTTTATGTGAATTCACGTGAAATGCAGAATCCCACCTGGGTCGCCCTTGATACTAGAAGGACAGTCAGAGAAGACATCCCCTAAACATACAAAGAGAAACCCTTAGTTAAATATTCCAAAGGGAATCAAAGTTCAAATGGTCAAACAGGCCTAGCATAGATTACGCCGATACATTCTGCTCGTATCTGACATGTTTATGTACCTGGAGGACCTGGGAGTCCAGGAAATCCCGGTTGGCCGTCAGGTCCCTGTTCACCAGGCGGCCCAGGTGGCCCCCTGTCCCCTTGAATGCCTATGCCATGAGGACCCAGAGGTCCTGGGTATCCTTTAGTCCCTGTCTCTCCAGGGGACCCCATGTATCCTTTGAGACCTAGATGATCAAATCCCTAACAGAAACAATCTGCATTTGAATTCAGTCACATTGTTACATCAGCTACAAACCCGCCATTAGAAGAACTTCATTGCAAATCTATCATTTAATCTTTCAGAGGAATATTGACATGGCAACAGGACACATCATCACTCACTGGAGGGCCAGGATCGCCAACCAGTCCAGGAGGTCCTGGTTGGCCTGGCAGGCCCATAGCTCCTGGTGGGCCTGTAAGCCCAGGATATCCTTGATCTCCTTTTATGCCTTTTTTGAGGTAGACCATAAAATAAAAAAAAAGATATTAACAAAGCAATATGCACACAAAATAATATTAGCAAAACATTCAGAAAGTGTCAATTACAAATTTAAACAAATGCTACCTTTTATCACTGAAACATAAGGGTCTCCCTTTTGTCCTTTGAAGCCCTGAGGACCAGGTGGGCCTGGGTTTCCCTAGATTTCAAGGATTTTAGAAATTAGCATTATTTATGAAGACTACAAAATAAGAGTCCATGTTGAAAAAAATTAAGAAACCACTCCAAAATTTAATCTCGTCATGTATGGCATATATGGCAGCCATTCCATTTGTGATGAATTTCAACACAGGGGTTGTGTCCAAAATAGCTTAGTACATACTATTTGTGTACTGGACCCTAAATCAGTAGGCTATTCTGTATGTCATATGCTGTATACAGTATGTGACCAAAATATTTTTTTTCACATGACCAGGTGAAAAATCTTTCAGAAGTTGGTGAAACTTTCATACGTTCACATGACCTTGTAGTATGGTTTGTACTTGTTGCATACTGGAGACTATACTGCATATTGCTATGCAGTATATACTGAGCACAATATGCAGTATACAGTATGCAATCTGACATTTCGGACATTACCAGGTACACTTCATTCTACTTAATGCAGTTGTGATACTGTGAATTCCCTGAATCAAATCTTATCTAACAAACAATGTGAAAGTGAAGTCATGCATGCCAAGACATGAAAAAATCAAGGTCATTCCATAAAATATTGATTTAAGAGCTCTCCCTATGTTAAAATGTTATTACTGTGTTGTTTAAAAATAAATATGAACCATTTTTTGCATTGTTCAACAACATTGCAGATCTTAGGTAATTTTTATCAGCTGGCATGTTCTGCAAATAAATACTACGGATGAGAATTTGGGAAATTCTTGTCAATTGTTCATGGAATTATAGAAAAATGCCAAAATAGTAAATGCCAAAGAAACTGTTAAGAGACATTTTGCAATAGACTCTTAATTTATCCAGAGCTGTGTAAAAGTTATATATATATAGTATATGGTCACATTTCCTGGGTCCCATATTTAAATCCTTTTCGGCATTATGCAGCCTGAATGACAGGTTGAATGACATGTTGTTTCTGCTCCTGACAATATTCCTCAGAAAATCTATTTTTTTTATATTTCATGCATCAGAAAATATGATTCAAATGTTACGGTCATGACATTTCTTTTGCATTAATATCTACTTTTTTTAAACTCACTTTTAAACATACTTTTCAATCAATTATATAAAAAAGGATTTTGTAGTTTCTAATCAATAGCTTTAATAGTTAATAATTAATAGGCATGTCACCTAGAAACAACCTTATGCACCAGTCAAATAAATATAATCTACTGTAGTGTTAAATGCAAATTATGAGAATACAGCAGATGTCGTACATCAGCATTTTTGTGCACCTTCTATGTATTGTACTAATTTGTGCATGTATTTAAATGCACATACCACATAGTTTATGCCAGTGTATTCTGAGTAGTATATCAAACCGGTGGCTGTAATCTCATCATCCCAAATGCTCCCAGTGTCTAAGCACGCTGGCACTTTCTCTTGACATAATCCAGCACGTCTGATTCATCACTGTTCAGTCTTGGCTCAACTTCACCACGATCAGGTGAGAGAGTCAAATATACATTTGGTCCACAGACCACTAATAAAACTAATAAGGACACTAATTAACATTAATTAACACTAATTAACATTCTCCATCTACGGCAGGACTTTGTGCATGTTTCAGACATCATAAAATAAATTCCATTCATTTTGTTATTCACATTGACCAAAAGCAGGGTGCAAAAAATCTGGTGTCTGGAATGATTTGTAAATGCATTAAAACCAGAAGTCTGAAGTATCGCATTTACAAAAGTATTCAGTATTCAGTATGAAATATTCAGTATCCAGATACTTTGTGATGACACTTGCAATTGAGCTGTTCTGCATCCTTCTTCGTTTAACGGTCCTTTAAATGCTCCTGCAACTTAGTTGGCATTCAACCTATGCCTAATCAAATGGAATGGATATAATTAGGAAAAGCTGAACAATTCTGGAGCTTTGAAAGTGCTTGTAGAGCCACCCAGGTTGAGGATACTAGGAAGGGCTTGGGAAGCAGGGATGGACACTGAGCACTTCTTTATTTTACATAATAACTAGCAAAATGTCACACTCGGAAGTAGCTTCCCCTTAAGAGTTTGAACTTTTTGCCTCCACCAATCAGTGAGAGTGTAGACGATCCTCATTAAAAGGCGTATTAAGAGTTAATTTGCCAAAAAGCACACAAACAACTCAAATGAATAACAACAAGATAATCCTGACTGATGAAATGAAGACCGAACTACTTGGGCACAGTTTCCAGTGGCGTGTGTGGAAGGATTCATGCACTGAGCTTCACCTCATTAATGCCCTACAGTCAAATACGGTGGTGGCAGCATCCTCGTGTGGAGATGTTCTTCTGTGACAGGGACTGGAAGACTAGTCAGTATAGAGGGATGTATGTAAAGAGGATGTAGAAGAATTCTGGGAAAACTGAAAGTCCTGGAGGGGCCATTCAGAGTCCAGACCTGAACCTGGAAACTGTTGTGCAAAAACTCTTCCCAGACAGACTGAGTATTAACAATTCTGCCAAGAAAAATGGGAGAAACTGGAAACTCCAAACTTCTTTTCCATGAAGATTTGAGACAGTTATCACTGCCAAAGGTGCATTAATCAAGTACTAAGTGAAATGTTTATATTAATAAATTGTAAAACCTTGCTTTGTCATTGTGGACTATTCTGTGTACGCTAATAACAAAAATTGTTGAAGGCATTTAAATAGATGGATTCCTTACAATGGCACCCTTATGATGTCTTGGGAAAAATTAGATGATTATGGCTTCACTTACAGTTGGACCAGTTGTACCTGGGTCTCCAGGTGGTCCAAGACCGCCCCTCTCGCCTCCACTCCCAGGAAAGCCATTATATCCTGGTGGCCCTGGCGGTCCAGGTGGCCCTTGTGAGTAGACAGGACTTTGCGACCCTGATCCACCAGAACTGCAATAATTATCACCTGGACAGCCTGTGGAGAAAATGATTGGTAAGTCATGCACTCACTATGTATTTAATGAGGAAAGGTGCCTGCAAACACTCCACCTTTCTGCCCTTTTTTGCCTTTTGCCCCGTGAAGTCCCCTGTCTCCTTTATCTCCGAGAAGTCCTGGTAGAACTGGGAAGCAAGGGCCTTCAGAAAAATGAAACAGCAAGGAGTATCAAAATTTGTTAAAAGGCAAATAATCAAAATGATTATTAATGCTGGTTTTCACAGCCTTGTTGAAATTAAGGAAAGGTTATTGTTAAATGTGGAGATTTACAGCTTTCAGACTGAGCTTTCAGAAAAGGAGGAATTAAAAAATACACACATAACATTTTCACACATGCTCAACAACAACAACAACTCCAAAAAAATGCAAAACAAATCTTGCCTGATAATCCAGGTAGACCTCTGACACCTTTGGGCCCAGGAAGCCCTGGTGGTCCAGTTAGCCCTGGAGGTCCTGGATCTAATTCTACAAGCACGCCCACATCTCCTTTGATCCCCATAAGTCCTTCAGTACCCCTGGGGCCTGGAGGGCCAATTGGACCTGAAAAACAGCATGTGTGTAAAACGAAAAATGTGCCAAACTAGAGGTAAACGAAAACAAAGACATTTGGGGCTGCTGGTGCACATCTAGGTGTAATGAAAACACGAGCACTAGTGGGACATGTGTATATTTGACTTTAGGTGTCAGGCGATAAATGTAAGTGGGATTAAGGTGCTGGAGACCTGGGAGAGTCTCTCCAGGATGTCCAGGTGATCCTGGCTTTCCCATGAATCCATATTCTCCTGGGAGCCCAGGTGGCCCAGGTGGTCCCGGGTCGCCACGTGGCCCCAGGGTGCCTGAGACAGAGATGAGAGTTACTGGTGACTCAAATGAAAGCAGTATGAAAGAAAACCCGGCACTGGATAATGGAAAATTTGTTTTATTGTTAATTAATATTATTCACATTATTGTTATTGTTATATATTTATCTGTGTATAGTATTATATATTGTGTACAGCCCGTAGCGTGTGTAATAATGTGGCATACGGCCTACTTTCACCTCAGTTTCTTGAACACTTGCCTCGGCGTTACAATGACATTTAATTTATTCTTTTCTACTTTATTTTTCTATAAATGACGATTAACACAGTTCGTCCTTACCTGTTTTTATTTAAATAAAGAATGTTAATGTGAAGTGAGAGATCACTTTCAAACATGTTTTTCTTCTTTTTAAAGTAAATGTTACAGTACAGAGGCCCCCTGCTGGCCGCTTCTGTCAACAGCAGCAATTTTGTTTGAGTGTTATGTATGTCCAGTGTTTGTGTTGTTATGTCTACGTCCCTCAGGTGGACACCGCCACCTGTAGGTCGTTTCTCTGTCTACTTATGTTGTGTCTAATATTAACATTTAGGGCATTTAGCAGATGCTTTTATCCAGAGTTACTTACAAAGTGCACACTAGTGATCACTAGGGGGCGATAGTACACACATGCGCTAGCCTTGCTCAAGGGCACTTCAGTCACAGCCTAGAACCCACAACCCTCCAGTCACAAGACCAGCTCCCTACCTACTACGACTGCCCATCAAGTCTTCACACCAGCGTGTTGCTGGTTATTGGGCTTTTATCAATTAACCGTTACATCTTTATTTTGGAGAACCTTTGGTTTTTTTTTTAGCATCACTTACTTGGATCCAGTTGTAGAATGTCAAAACCTGGACCTTTAGGACCTGGGGCTCCTCTTACACCCTGAAGGACAGTACAAATAATAAAAACACATGTGTAAGTATTCAGAAAGATTGGAAACTGACAGAATTAATTTCATTGAATGCCTTTAAACTAAAACTGCAAACTTTTGTGGCAAATTCCATAATTTGTACTTGTTTTACTTAACCTATTTGTAAAATCTTAATTATTTTATGAATATATATTTTAACTTTTGTTTTTTGAACATGTATTTTAACCATGTAATTCTTTGCAACAGTGTTTTATTTGTATTTTGTTGCTGCCTATCTTGGCCAGGACTCCCTTGAAAAAGAGATTTTAATCTCAATGGGACCTTCCTGGTTAAATAAAGTTAAATAAATAAAAATAATTCAAATTTTTGAAGAATTGGCAGTTTGGGAGGGGGGGGGGGTGACGGGGTATTACCTAATAATTTTTGGTCTAATTGGTTTGAAGAACTTGTTTATAGATATAATTAACTTATCGATAACAGACATTTTACACACACACACACCCACACACACACACACCCACACACACACACACACTTTTTATGTCTATGCTTTAACCTTGTTGAACCCAGTTCAACAGCTCAGTGTAATAGAGGTATATGAAGGTTGGATTCCTGCTGGTGGCATCTCACCTTCACACCAGGGTAACCAGGATGGCCAGGTGGACCTGGGTCTCCACGAGCCCCCTGAGCAGGAGAGAAACCGGCGAGTTTAACTTAATCACTTTAGAATTGCATGAGATACTGAGATATTAATACAGTCATTTGCATACTAGATTACTGTAATCAACAATAAATAAAGATGTAATTTGTAACCTGTAAACCTGGAGGTCCTGTTAATCCATCAATGCCTGGGAGACCCTGACAACAGAAGAAATCTTAGTGATCTATAAGGAACCATTTTAACTGCAATATAAAGCCATGCTTGAATCTCAACAATTGGCACCTCAGTATGAATGCCAAGGAAAAACACACATGCTGGTTAAAATGAACACAAGCCCCCAAGTGTAACGCTGTCTCTTGGTCCTCCAATGTGATTATGGTTCTTCAGATAGTTCCAGCTGTACCTGAGACCCAGGACGACTGTCCCCCTTCTCTCCTTTAACATCAGGCCCTGCCGCAGGTCCCTGAAGACGGTGGAAAAGAGCGTGTCATGTGTGTCTTTCACTCACACATGCACGCATGCACACACAAACACACACACACAGACACACACTCACACACACACGCACGCACGCACGCACGCACGCACGCACGCACACACGCACACATATGCACAAACATGCTTACATCTGCTCCATCTGGCCCAGGGGCTCCTCGCAATCCATTTTCCCCCTGAAACAAACATTACATTGATGAACACTTATTATTATTATTATTATTATTATTATTATTATTATTGTTGTTGTTGTTGTTACTATATTAGTGAATTCAAGTTGAACCAATCCCACCTCACCTTTTCCCCTTTAATAAGTTGATACACAGGGGGTTCCACCACCTCATCCGGTCCAGGTGGCCCTGGTTCCCCAGGTGCACCCTGACACACACAGTCAGTCCTTATGGGGGTTTTACTGAAACAAGCTATGACATTTTGTTCCAGATTCTCTTTTTACAGTACGAGGAGAATCAGGAATTGTTTTCAAACAGGTTGCGATTCTTAGTTTTGCAATCAAGTTCTGAGGGTCCTGACACTGAGGTCTTTCTGTTTACACACACACACACGTCAGGTCAGCGGCTAATCAAGAAATACTGCTCTATAATACAGTTTTGTGCTGGTATCATGGTTATTATATACACTATGCCTAAAATATGGGCAAGATCCCACCAAGTAGCGCTCAGATAACGCAAATCATTGTCCTGTGCTGCCATCTAGTGGTCGAAATGCGGCATAACATTTACAGGTGGAAATGGGTAAACAAATGCCTAAAATCAGGAGTAACACACTTAATGCTTTGCCACAAACTCTGTAGTTGTGTTTGTCCACGATGAGTAGAAATTTCTGACCTCTTACCTCATCACCTTTTAAACCTGGAAGTGACCTGCCAAAATCACCCTGGAAACAGCAATATACAGACACACACATTCTTATTATTGCCTTGTAAAAATTGCAGTGATGTATACACGAAACAGCATGTTTTGATCACAGGTCCTTCAGTGCTTATGAAGTCCTCTATGTAAATATGTATATGTAGATATAACATAAACTGGTTTGACCTGCTAGAACTCCAGAAGAACTGCAGAGCTCCCAAGAGAAGGAGACTCCAGTAGAATAAACAGGATGATCTCCCACAGCCCATCCAAAAGTGTAATCTCACGGGCAAACGGCATAACAGACCCACTACAGCTGGAGACTGAACAATGCTGGAACACCATATAGGAGATGGAGGCATCACAAGAACTACGCCCAGTCGTCACTGAACCCAAGAGCAGACCAGAGTAACCTTCATGAACAGGATTCTGTAACCATCATGCTTGCAGAAGTCCAAGAAAAGCTCTCAAATAGGACCTGGTCATCTCCAGGCCCTAATGTAGTCCACGCCATCTGGCTAAAGAAGCAAACTACACCCCATGACTACCTTGTATTTCGAATGAACCATCTGCTAATCATGGAACCCACACTGAATGGTACTTGAAAGCCAGACAGTCCTGACCCTAAAGGACAACCAGGAAAAGCCGGTTCTATCCGGTCACCAGCAGATAACTTGCCTCTGCACAACACGCACAATCCTGTCTGGCATCGCTGCAGCTAATACGAGTTAAAAAAGGGGTGAACACATGAGCAGGATTCACAAACACATCGGCAAGAACGCTGGGTGAAAAACAGTCACCCGAGACTGTAAGACAGGCCAAGCTGTGCACTGCCTGGATCGACTACAACAAAGCCTCATGGACACACGTGGATCCTGGAGTGTTTGAGGTTGTAAGACATCCTTCATTCAGAACTCAACGGGGCTGTGAAAACAACCGTAGAAGCTCTTCAGGTCAACAGCACAGGTCACCATCAAGTGCAGGACATACCAAGAAGATGCCCTGTTGCTGCATGAATGAATGAATGAATGAATGAATGAACGCATGAATGAATGAACGAACGAATGAACAAATGAACGCACATTTGGCCTCAGAAAGGAGCCACCATCAGCCAGCTCCTCTACATGGATGACATCAAGCTATATGACCCTGGTGATTGAGACATCAACTTACTAATCAATCTGTGTGTGTGTGTGTGTGTGTGTGTGTGTGTGTGTGTGTGTGTGTGTGTGTGTGTGTGTACCGGTGGTCCCTGTACTCCAGAAGGACCAGCAGGACCCTGATGAAGGAACAACATGTCATTTGATTTGTATAAATAATCATATAAAAAGCAATTCTGAACTAAATGTAAAGTAACATCTTAAGGTTTAGTCTCACAATAAAACCTGCTGAACCAGGAAGACCTATAACTCCAGGTTCACCATCAGCACCAGGAAATCCCTAAAAAAATAGAATCCCCAATACAAAACGAATTACACAATACAGTCTTAATATTTCATTCGTGGTTTAAAGAATACCTCCATTCAAATATTTTTCTTTATTCCTGCTGAGGTTATGTATCAGAGGTCAACCCTAGTCATCCTGTTTTGTCTGTGTAACTAATGTTGGACTGAACATTGGAATCACATCTTCATAGCGTTATACTTTATATTATTGTTGTTGTTGTTGTTGTTGTTGTTGTAGTATTTGGAGTAATCATGGCCTTTAATTGTTACCATTTTCCATATGGTAAATGGAAATCTAATTCACAAACATTTAAATACTTTTCTAAATAACATCCCAGCATCATTAGAGTCTAGAAAAGAATAAAAAAGAAACTTACAGGTGGACCAGGTGGACCAGGGCTGCACTAGACATTCACAGACACATTCAAACACAAATATACACTTACAATTACAATTAGCTCACACTGATTAGCTCACACCATACTATATATATATATATATATATATATATATATATATATATATATATATATATATATATATATATATATATATATATATATATATATATATATATATATATTTCCATGTCTGGAATAGATTTGGAAAGAATCAATGATATTCCACAAGTTCCATCACATGTGTGAACCATGCAGAATGTTCTATATGGATATTAATGAGTTTATATAGTGGGGAAGCTGATTAACCCCCCCAGCAAGACCCCCCTTTACTGTGGGTAAATTTGCAGTCATGCGACTGAATCAAATGGCTACAGAAGCTAGTCTGCAAGATTAAAACCCCAGTTTAATGTCCTAATTGTAAAACACACACACACACACACACACACACACACACACACACACACACACACACACACACATTATAGTTTAGAAATAAAATTTATAATCTATAATGTGCAGTCAAAGCATTTGTCTTCAGGCCTCTTTCAGACACCTTCTGGTCTGAAACCACATTAAGTCCCCTGTAGAACATTAAGTCTCCAGTGAAGGAAGATTCCAAAATATAAGAATCACTGAAGTGATCCACTGACGCACGTTACATTTGGGCATTGGTCATAAAGCACAAAGCCTCGTGGATTATGAGATATTATAACAAGAAGCTGGGAACAAATACAGTCAGTGATGACCTTACAAGGGACATCTACCCTATGACTGTAAGAGCTATGCGAAAAGTAAACAACATACAAATATTTACTGTATACTGTAGGAAATCATCATTATGTCCTAGAGTCTACAGTAAATATTTGCATGTAGTTTGAGTGTAGCATGTTAATTCATCAAATCGTAAGCTGCATGTTATCAATATGCATTTGTAAATACATACCAGAGGTTCAAGTAGGTAAACCTAATAAGGAATCACTGAGTGGATAACCTCCTAGTTACCTACAGGTAAATTAAACACAAACTGCTTGAACTCAACATACCACTCCAGGTACATATGAGGGCGCCCCCTTCAGGCCTTTTGAACCTGGCAAACCCTGAGAGGGGGAAGGCATGGTTAATTAAACATATTTTTTTTGTACTCACATTACCTACAGCCCTCAAACCCCCCTCAACCAATTAAACAAAAAGACCTACTTACTGGAAATCCCGGTAATCCACCGATCCCATTGGTCCCAGGGAGGCCACGCTCGCCCCGAGTCCCATTACAGCCGTCCAATCCTGGTAAACCAGGAAGTCCTCCAGCTCCTACATGACCCTGCCAATCAGAAAGCACCCTCAGAATGGATGTGCAGTAATCAGACTGAGTAATCAGACTGTACATCACATACTGAAGAGCAGGATGACCTCTTACTGCCTCACATGTGTCTGAGTGTCGGAGTGTCTGAGAGTCTGAGGCATGTTCAGCAACAGAGAGATTAGGGAATGCATCGCATTATTCCATGTGGTGATTCCACACGTATCACTGTACTTACATCAACACCGCTTGCTCCAGGAAATCCAGTAAAACCAGTCCTCCCCTTGGGAAAGAAATTTATTAGACTATTAGACTAAGCTATTTAGACATAATGAATCATAATCCAATGGTTTGGATTAACTCTCTTACTCTGTCTCCAGGAGGACCAAGCAGTCCAGGTACTCCCTCCAAGCCCCGTCTGCCCTTCTCGCCCTGCTGGCCTGGTGGGCCACGAGGCCCTGATTGACCCTGATCACCTTCCTGGCCCAGTTTACCCGGGGACCCCTGTGCAAAACACAAGAGACTCTTATACTGTGGACAGAACCAGAACAGGCACTTAAATACAAGGACATTTACCCAAATGGGTTAAGATCAGCCAGCAGTCACATGACCTCACACTTCTGCACCAATCACAGCATCCCAAAAGAGCATAACATCTAATCACATGTCTGTAATGCAAATGACATTTGAAGATGAAAGTTGATTGTATTTACAGTACTGAGTTTAATGTACTGATTTACAATTTCTCCATAAGTTCGCGGTCATACCCGGGCGCCTTTGGCCGGCAGGCACCTGCACGTAGAACACTCTCTGCCATTACACAGCTCTGTTGTCGACCCCTGAAAGGCAAACACCAAACAAAGTTAAACCTTGTGTTGTGTTTTTACATGATTACATCATGTGTGTGTCAAAACCTATTCTCACCATTTTGAAGCTTTTAAAAGCTGCTGCTTCTGAACAGAACTGCTCTCTCTATTGTAGCCGATGACCGTTACGGCCAACCTCACCTCTGATGGGAAAAGGACATGAAGATCTATCCTATCAGCCCTAAGCTCACACCAAATTCCTTTCCCACACTCTTCGCTGGTCCCGGTCTCATAAACAGGAACATCTACTAAAATGTTTAGCAAAACTCTTGAATCTGTGGATGCAGGAGAGGGTGATAGACTGCCCACACACAGCTGCTGATAAGCAAATGGTGTTTTCACTTTCAGTAAAGAAGCTGTCACGAACAACTAACACCAACAACCCACACACGTGTTCAATAATTAAGGGAAAATGAAGAGCGTGCAGAGGTAGACTAGTGTGCAGCTTGTAGATAAGTGCATTACAAGTGCATTCTCATTCACACACACACACACACACACACACACACACACACACACACACACACACACACACATTCGCACGTTTGCACATGTCGATACATCCTCCAGAAGGCCAGATCATGGAGCTGTCTGTGTCTCCCACAAACTGGATGAAATGGGGCCAAAATAGCCAAGAGAAAATATGTAAATATTTTGTGTTGTTACGTACCACTACAGTAAAGTGAACTGAATTCTTCATGTCTGCTGTTTCTGGCCTGAGAGCACACATTTTTGGCAATACTTAGTAATTGGTTAGTTTAACGAGCTTAGTTAGCTTAGTTTAATGTGCTGGTTCTTCTGTTCTTTCAATACCGAGGATGAAGCTCATTTGAACGCCCTGTTCACAGGTGCAGTAAGGTTAAGCTAAACACTCTGTCAAAGATTTCCATGGTGCTGCATGTGGGATTATGGGAAGGTCAGAGAATGAAAGAGCATTTCCTGCAAACGTTAAGGAAAAAAGGTCACGGAAGACAGTTTTAATGATCATTTGCTAAAAATGACTTCAACATTTGCCTCGTAACCTAGTGTGCTTCCACTGAGAAGATAAAATACTTTGATGCATTTGGGTGATATAATTCATCCACTGGTCTCAGATGACAGAACAAAGTTCTCACCCCGTCGACCTTGTGACTGGAAAGGTACACCAGGGAGATCCACCTGAAAAAGCAAAAATATTAAATAAAAACATTAACTTGTTTTTCGATCACTGCTGTAATATAATATAATGCTGCCCTAGTAGAGAAATCTAAATCAAATCAATATTTCATGTGACCACCCTTTGCTTTCAAAACAACATAAATTCTTCTAAATACTCTTGCACAAAGTCAGGGATTATGTAGGATTATAGTCAGGGATTATGTAGGATTATAGTGAGGTGTGTGACTAACCAGTTATAACAAACAGGTGATAATGATTATCATTTTTATACGGAGGTTGAAACACATTTAATCATTAACTGAAACAGAAACAGCTGCGTATGAGGCTTAAAACTGTGTGAGGAAGGGCCCAACTGTTTGTAAAGGTGAGACAGGTCGTTTCATGACACAGGTCGTACACCATGGCAAGAGCAAAGATTTCAAAGCAGTCTGAGGTGATGTACAAGCTCTTCTGAAGGAGAACTAAGAGACCGTAGATGTTGAGGACAGTGGGCACAGTGGTGGGCATTTTAAAAACAACAACAACAACAACAACAACAAAACCCCCACAGTTTTCAGAACAAAATGGCCTCTACAGCCAGGAGTCAGTAGTATTTAGTGTGACCTTCCTTGGCACTAAGCACATGTTGAACTCTTCTGTTCTCAGGTTTTGTGATATAATCTTCTGGTACATAATACCAGGCTTCTTTCAACATTTCCCAGAGTTCGTTTTCTATTACTCAAGTGTAATGGGAGGTCGCACGAAATAGTTGCCACCGTAGCCTATAAAATGTAATTTTCAGATTTGTTTATTTTATAATACTGCATACCAAATGTTCTGTATTGTCTGATTGTATTCTAATTTGTAGTTTCTACAATGAATCTAATGGTGGCCTAAGACATATATGTCTGTGTGCAATAGCATACTACATACTGCATACTGATTTGTGGCCCAAGCAGTACGCCGGTAGTATGTAGTAGGCTATTTCGATCACAGCAGGACCCTGATGTGGTAATTTCCGTGTTTGTTTTGGTCCGTTCACGCCCATTGTTTCAATCTCTGCCTCGTGCTTTTGATTTCACATGTGTCTAGTTTAGTTTCTTGTTTAGTTGTATATTTATGCCTTGTGTTTAAGGATAAACATTTTAGAAATATCTTCTTTCTGGTCATTCTGTCATGATTCAAGTTCATATATAAATGCTTTCAAATGTATGCAAGCAGCAGATATTAAGCAAACAATAATTTTAGAAATATTAATTTCCATCAAATTATTTGCATTAATTTGGAATCAGAATGTTTCTGCATTAGTAAAAATATAGGCCTATCCATGGTGTCCACAACTACTCATCTGGCCGTTAGACCTATTCTTGTAAACACTGATGCATCACTATTGAACAGAGGGTGGGCAGGACTCACCAGACAGTGAGGATGTGCAGTGTGTTCCAGCAGCACAGCGGATTCATTGCTTATACTGGATGAGAGATCTCGTGCTCTCTTCTCCTTGCTAATTGACCTGCTTGCATCAGTGTTGCAGCCAGACGGGAGTGTGGAGCATCTGTGTTTGAGAACAGATTAAAACAATGCAGAAGCAGTTATTGATTGTTCTATTCACTGTTTTGACATGCAAATGTCTAGTCATAACGTATTTAGGCCAATATTAAATTCCAAATCTGTTTTGAAATGGAATACACAAGATAGAAGAGTTGATTAAAATCCACCCAAATGTGAAACGTTGGTCTCTTGAGTGGCACGGCGTGAACTGTTTCTAACAATGAACAACAGTGTAAAAAGTTCGTGTAAAAATTCCCAATTTTGCTGCAAGTCTCATTAGCATGAGAAACACTCCCTCAGCGACTATGGCCTTACCTGTATTGTCATTCTTCACTGCAGGTTTTCAGTTAACTATTCACGTCGTTTCACAGTGCAGCACGTATGGTAATTAGTCGTTGAAATTTCGAAACTACTTCAGGACGCTAAACGGAACGTTGTTGAAATGCATCTCCAGACCAAACATTTGGTGATAAACCTGGACAAAGTTGTTTTAGTAGTGGGTTGTCCTAAGTCGCGCACTTATTCAAGTTGCTGCTTTCAGCTTGGTGTGAACCGACATATTACTTTCAATATCACTAGCCAAACAATTAAAAGGACCCTAAAAAAATTATAAAAGCCTACCAATATACTTGTGGAAAACAGCGAGTTGACGGAAGATATTAGATGGATGTTAGAGAAGCTGTAATGTAAAAAGCAAGAACAATATTTATGTGAAGTTGTGTAAGCGGTACCTTTGAATCTGGAGGAGGATGAGCACCTGTCTACTGTTTCTGGTACTTTCTTCGCTTGTGATGCCGCACGTCAACTCCAAGGAGGTAAGAGAAAGTCGCAATTAATCTTCTTTCAATCTACGATGTATCCCATGCAGAAACTATTCGTAGTCAAGTTTGTGCAACACAGACGTCTGTGACACATTCATCCCAGAAAGGGGGTCGTACAGGTCTTCTGTGATTATAGTATAAATGCAGTGATATACTCCATGCACTGGTGTAGATTATTCAGAATGTCCTGAATTCTCCCTGCTGAGTGATTGTAGAAACTACGTTTGCAAATAATATAATCATAATAAAAAAATCTCTCTGAGCTCTTTTAAATTCTTTCAGCTTTGAATTTTCTTGATAACTCTCCAAAGAAGTCTAACTCTGCAGTTTTTTTAGTTTAGGTTTGTTTAGTTTGTAGTTTCGTAAGTCCAGGAAAGTAATAGAGGTACGAAATAATGAAGTTTGGAAGAAAGACGTAACTTGAAGCTCCTCACCCTTATTATTTCCCCTCCTTGTCTCTCATGTGCACCTGTGCCCAACACAGCAGTCTGGCTCTCTAATACCCTTTTCTCACACCCCCTATTTCCATCAGTGACTTTATAAACCTGCTAAATATGGTAAAAAAAAAAACAACAATCTATATACCCAGAACAGTACCTAAGACTAGTTAACAGGATGGGCACACATGTTTGTTTCTGTAATCGTCACCAGGACTGTGTCTGCTCCAGTGGTGACCTTGTCTATATGATGTGATTAATGTGAGATGCTGAATCAGAACAACTATAGGATCGCCTAAGATTATGCAAGATACATAAAGGGCACATAAAAAATACTGTTAAGAGTAAAACTTTGTATAGGGTGAAATGCTACAATAATGTTGTTATATAAGCTTTCTTTGCCATTAAAAGCATGTTGTTAAAATCACTAAATAAATTGGACTGAATTGAAATGATAATCTAATAATTTGTCTATGTTAAATTTGTGTAAATCTATGTAGAGTTTTGCACATTTCACCTTGGTTTCACAAAATAAATGACTGGCTGCAATTTGAACTTTAAGTAATGATTTTGTAAAGAAGAAATGATATTGTGTTGAGGATATGGTGACAGTCTGATTTTATTCTGTCTGTGCATCTTTGATTTACCTGTAATATGGTTCATGGTACTTGCATAATGCAACACAGTTCACATTTTATTTGTGGCACATGATTGAAACTCACTTTTATTTTCATATTTTTTTTGTGTTGCAGGGATGTGTGTGCAATGGCATATCCAGATGCCTCTGTGAAGGAGTTAAAGGTCAAAAGGTAACGCAACATACCAAACAAAATATTTTCATAAATGAATTAGATATCTGTTACCTTATTCAGAGCAGCTTATTTATATCTACTGTATATCGGTATTACTGTGTGTATACCCCTGGGACACTGTCCTACTGATTTTTATTCAAGCTAACCTTGCTGTATAGTCATTACATGTGTCTGTCTTGCAGTCAAACTACAGATTATGACACAGTAGACTAGATTTATTTGATTTTATGAACACTTAACATGTTTTTCACTCAAATGCGTTTTCTTCTTCGCTGGGGGCTTCTGAACTAATTCCAGCTTCCACTTCTTGCTATGTTGCAAGACCTGCTAGTATCTATAAGGTTTGAGCAGGACACATTAACATTTACATTTAGGGCATTTAGCGGATGCTCTTATCCAAAGCAACTTTCAAAGTGCCCAGGTTTATAGGATGAGACCCTGCAGAAGAACATTTTTAAAATCACCCTTCAGCAGCTGCGAAATATCGTATATTATGGCTAATCTGCAGCGTATTTACTAATGCAGGGACATCATGGCCTGTAGGGACCTTGAACCCAGGCCCTTATTCATCCTGTTGTGACTTTGGAGACCAAAGAGATGTTCCAAGGTCATCTTCTGAGCTCTCGTTTGTGACAAGTGTATCTATATTGAACTGGAGTTGGTTCCTGCAGTAGTGAAGTTCTTTATTGGCCTTCAGCAAGGGATGTGTCATCTGCCGCATATGATAAATATATGTAAATGCATTTTGAGTGTATTTTGAGTGAAATATCTAAATCTGAGTGAGCAAAATTTGAGTGAGATGTGTTTTTCGCACATCTCTCCACACCATACACCTGATGATATGCAGCAGTAGGGGTTGGGAGGTCCTGCTGTCTTCAACTACTAAACTGTATGGACAAACAGAGACAGTGGACAAAAGACACAAGTAGAGGATGGCTGCTAATCCCTGAAAAGTCATGGCCCCCCAAAAAATGAATCAGCAAGTCTATACAAAGTCTGTATATCTTCAGGTTCACATAATCTAGTGTGGGATGAAAATGATGGTAATTCTAGTGTTAAAACCTACACTTGACATTTCATGAAATAGTCTTTATATTTAAGACAGATACAGAAAGGGACATAACCTATTATGCCTCGTGTTGTAAGAGATATTCCCATATAAATTATGAAACAAATTCAAGAGTGGTTTCACAAACACCAGGATGAATTTGAACATTTGGCCTCTTCACACAAGCAGTTGTGCTTATTGGTCAATCTCTGCTTCCCCATAGGGTGAGAAAGGCTATCCAGGTGAAACCGGACGTTCTGGAGTTAAAGGTTATTCTGGCTCTGAGGGTCATCGAGGTATTCAGGGTGAGAAGGTAAAATGGAGTGATTGTCTGGAGTACTAGCGAGTCCATTCAATCATTATAAATGTCCTTTATAAATAAATGAAAACTCAATGGTACCTTTACGTGTGTGTGTGTGTGTGTGTGTGTGTGTGTGTGTGTGTGTGTGTGTGTGGAATAATGCTGTGCAGTGCTTCATCAAAACGATCATGCTTTCTTTCTAAGGGAAACACTGGTGCTACAGGTGAACCAGGACTGAAAGGTGACAGGGTAAGGTTTAAATTTTAGTTTTAAACAAGTTTAAAAGTTTAAAACATTGTGTGTGTGTGTGTGTGTGTGTATGAGAGAGAGAGAGAGAGAGAGAGAGAGAGAGAGCGAGAGAGAGAGAGAATATGTGAATATATGAGTTTGAATAATGAAGGTTAATAATGTTCTTTGGAGGAAGTACATTACTTGACTGAACACCCTTCCTGTGCGTTTGTAGGGAGTCTTTGGAAGTCCAGGATTCCATGGATCTCCGGGTTTGCCAGTAAGTTTACAACAGAGTTTTGCAGATCCAGCTTTACTTTTGCAGTCTTACCTTACATATAACGTGTGTGTGTGTGTGTGTGTGTGTGTGTGTGTGTGTGTGTGTGTGTGTGTGTGTGTGTGTGTGTGTGTGTGTGTGTGTGTGTATGTATTTATATTCACTCTTTTTGCTGTCTTCAGGGCATTCCAGGAAATCAGGGTCCCACTGGTCTACATGGAAGTCCTGGATGCAACGGCACAAAGGTTTATAACCCGTATTATCAACGTAAACCTTGATGTACATTAAATCCATGTGAAGATGTGCTGCTCAGTACTTCAGATCCCTGTCCACAGGGAGAGACTGGTGTCCCTGGCCCAGCAGGCAGTCCTGGAGCACGTGGACCTAGAGTGAGAAAACCATTCGATTATGGCCTAATCATCTCCTCTAATTTTATAATAAATTATAATTTTTTTATTGTCCCCAAACTGACTGCATCCCTTTGCCCGTTTTTTTTACAGGGACATCCAGGCTCACCTGGACCAAAGGTGTTCCAGAGTTCTTTCTCACATCACATTTTCATTATGACCATCATCATCATCATCATCATCATCATCACCTTCATACATTTGTCCAGAGTCCTAAAGCATTTTCGTCATTATAAATTTTATTGTGTTCCCGTTATTCACATTCATTTCTGTGTTTTGTGACAGGGTGACAGCCCATCAGACTGTGACCTTAAAGGGATACTTTGCCCTTCAGGTCCTCAGGTAAGTCATTTTTGTCCAAGGGTGTTAAATACAAATCTCTCTCTCTCTCATACCTATATAAGCAGGACTCAGGCTTCACACTGTAATGAACTCCTATTGCAAAAGTGGTCATTTCTCCCGGGTCTACAGGGACCGACGGGGGCCCCTGGCGTAGATGGTGTGCCTGGATCACGGGGTTTCAGAGGCACTGATGTGAGTCTGAAATGTTACTAATCAATGACGTGAAGTAGTGGAAGATGTTTGTGGTGCTGTGTAATGAAGGACAGGTGATGTAATCAAACTTAAAATAGTTTTTATAGGTTTTAAATGTTATACTGTTATTATTATACTGTTATTTTATTATATTATTATACTATTATTAAACTTTATAGGTCTTATACACATATGTAAATACTTTTTACTGAAACTCTTCCTATCCATAAAACCATTATAACTTTCAGAAACTGTACACAACATATTGAAATATATTCTCTTCTGTTTCATTTGCATTAATGAATTCATTTCATGAATTCAGTAGATGTGTCTGTAGTAGGTTGATTAAGTTTGAACATCGAGTTTGATCTTTGTCTCTGTAGGGACCACCTGGGCCTCCTGGACCTCCAGGATTAAAGGTACTATTTACTATATGATGATTATGAAAATATAAATTATTACCTATCTTGAAATTATTAGTTTTCTTGGTCAATTCATGACTATGCTGTTATATATGTATATACTATAAATGATTACTGTTAAATATGAATTGTAATTTTGTCTTGTGTGTGTGTGTGTGTGTGTGTGTGTGTGTGTGTGTGTGTGTGTGTGTGTGTGTGTGTGTGTGTAGGGTACAGAAGGTCAATGGACTGGCATTCCAGGACCCCCTGGTCCAAAGGTCAACCCTCATCTGATATTAAAGTTTCATCCTTCGTGTTAATCTATAATACATGTATAATAACTTCATGATTTGGAAGGTACTTTAGACAGCATATCACAGGTACTCCAGTGTTTGTAATTTAGTGAGAAGAGAGAAGATATCCATAGAACTCCCAGTGTAGGATGAACAAAGTTTTAAAGATGTGAAATGTAATGGATTCTAGTGCTAAAATCAAGAAGTCCTTGCATAGACTAGCAAGACCAGCCATCTGACTTCCAACATACTGGATCTATCTCAGTATAAGCTACAAAACCTTTCATGAGTTGGATCAATTGTCCACTGAGTTTTGAATTACGTCTGAATATTAGCACAGGTCTACCTGCAAACCTTACATATATTAAAATGCACAGACTACACAGGATTAGTTCCACACACATTCTCAGATTCCCATCCATTAATTCATCCCTCCAACCACCCTTCCATTCATCCATCCATCCATCCGTCCATCATCCATCTATCCATCTATCCATCCACCCATTCATCCATGTGGTTGAAGGATTTTGTATCATTATTCACAGAGCACCACTCTTCTATTATGTTCTTTAGGTTGGCACCTCACAGCATGTTAATTCCATAATGTGAAATGCTCACCAAGCAACATATATTTATTTCAAAGCTGTTGCTCACAGCCCGTGTACTTTTTAATAGGCCTAACAGTGGCCTCTAGTGGCTAAAATTATTATTTCTACACAACATTACCCCTTGTTCTGTATTGTGATATGAAATAATGTGTTTAGGGAGACCCCGGGCCTCCTGGGATAGCAGGTCCACGAGGAACAAAGCTATACGCAACTGCCACTAAGGTTTTAAAGGTAAATCAGTTCAGTTATACCACATCTTGCAAGGCAAAATATCCATTGCGGATATTATATCCATCTAATTTTCCAAGTGTGAATGTACCTCTGCAGGAGTTAATGTTGGTCCGTTTTTTGTGTCTGTGTCTGTTCATGTCCAAGAATGTTTAATCACTTTATTGAATATCTCTTCTCAGGGGGATCTTGGAGATGTTGGTGACAAAGGATTCAAGGGAACAACTGTGAGTGCTTTCAAAGAAAACATTTGTTGTTGTTGTTGTTGTTGTTGTTGTTGTTGTTGTTGGTGTGTGTGTGTCATATTTCCTCATTCTATAGTCCATGACTGCTCTGATCTCTGAAGGGTCTCTAGATTTTTCTCTGCATACTCTGTATTCTCTAATATCCTGTATATTTCATTTTTGTATAGCACTATATTGAATGATAATTATTCCTCCTCTATAGGGGAAGCCTGGACCTTCAGGCCTTAAAGGACAAAAAGGGGCGAAGGGGAACGTGGGCGCTGAGGTAAATGCTGGTGTTTTAACACCGCTCATCGGTCATAAATGTCTTTACCATCTTTGCAAGTGCAGAAACAGAAAAACAGAGGCACGGGTGGCATCTGGTACATCCCATTCAATTTAGTAGGATAGCCACCAGTATTTAAAGTATTGTTTTTTATTCATTTTAAAGTATTTAGCCTTCTTTAGTTTTAAAGAAAGTAGCTATAGTATTCATCTTTGCATGTCATGGTTCCTGTCAGGGTGGTGGGGGAGGGGAAACTTCCTAATACAACATGTATTAACACAAACACAATTTTGATAATTAAACACACATAGAAGCAGTTACAGATGGCAACACGTGACAATACAATTCAAAGACAGACAACTGAGGGCAACACACGATGGTTTTAAATATACAAACTAACGAGGGGGAATCAGGTGCTAGAGCTCCCAGTATGTACAGTAGGTTAGCTAACTATTTTAGCCACAGTCCATTTTCCAGCACTATCGTTTGTTCAGTTTCTATGTATTTACATTATTGAATCTGATCGTTCCTGATTTGGACAAGGTAATTATATTTAATATGAAGGTAAATAAATATTGTACGTTTAGGGGAAGATGGGAGAGGATGGAGTTCCTGGACGCCAAGGATTAAAGGTAAAGTTTTTGATGAATTGTTAATGGTAGTGATGGGTGGGACACGAGAGGATTAGCTTTTGTCTTTTAATATTATTTTCCAGCTTCTGTTATGTAGGCTTAAAACATCCATTTCCATGTCTGTATGCTCTGGCAGTATATCAGCCTGTGTGTGTGTGTGTGTGTGTGTGTGTGTGTGTGTGTGTGTGTGTGTGTGTGTGTGTGTGTGTGTGGGTGTGTGTGTGTGTGTGGAAGATGCTGTGAAGATAAAACATCCAAATTATTGTTATTAATTGTAATTATTAATAATCATGTGGATGTTGGCCTGCGCACAGAGCAGCATACTTAGACACTGCTTCTGTCTTATAGCTGTGGCTTTAATAACACATCATTGATCACTGATTGATCGATCTACCTCATTGATTGGATTTTTAAAGCTCCATTCTGCACCTTTTGCACAACTTTATACATGCAGGGAAAATGTAACTGCTATCCAGACAATGTGTGATTACCCTCCGATACAGGGTAATCGCACCCCCACTATAAAGTTGACATTCTTTATTTAGTCATGCTATATTGCTTTTGCTGCTCATATTGCCTCCTGTAAATACACAGTGTACCTTCTTTATACCTCAGTCTGTTTATGCAAATCGCATTTCACACTGCAGTCCCGAGCCATGCACCATCCGGCTGTTTACGCCCAACTGTGATTTAATGAAAACAGCAACTGTGGAAGACTGGAATCTAGTTACTTTCTGCCCATCCTACTATCCATGTAAATTTCTTTATGTATGTTTTGCTGCTTTGTGAAGGTTGTCAACTAATTCCTTTATGCTCACGCATGACAATAAAGTCTCTCTTACTCACTCGTTATTAATATGTTCATACATTGTCTTGTGATGCTTCTCAGGGTTTTAATACTTTTTATGGCCTGCTTACATATACACAGTGGTTATACTTATATAGAAGCTCTTTTGTATATATATGTTTTGTTAACATATTTTGTGTATGTTTTTCTATTTGTGTGTGTTAATCTGGCTGTGGGTTTGTTAATCTGGCTGTGAGTGTGTTAATCTGGCTGTGCATGTGTTAATCTGACTGTGGTTGTGTTAATCTGACTGTGGTTGTGTTAATCTGGCTGTGGGTGTGTTAATCTGGCTGTGGGTGTGTAATAAATCTAAAGGGGGTTAAAGGAGATCCCGGTGCTCCAGGATATCTGCCTGGCCCAGTGGGTTCCAAGGTCAGTGATACACACATATACCCTTCTAGCATACACACACACAACGTATAACAACATCTGCAGCAGTGTGTGTGTGTGTGTGTGTGTGTGTGTGTGTGTGTGTGTGTGTGTGTGTGTGTGTGTGTGTGTGTGTGTGTGTGTTTTCCAGGGAGAGAAAGGTGACAAGGGTCCCATGGGTCCACCTGGAGAGGTACATAAATTTTCATGTTAAAACAGTATAATCAACAGCAATATTATAACCAATCAATCTGAGGCGGAATAATAAATGGTTATTATTTATAGATATTAGTTTAAGGTTGAATGTATATATTGTACAATACTAAAAAAATGTCTCTATCTCGATACCTGCATAAATGCAATATACCATCTATCATTAATATGGTTTGCAGGATGCTCTGTATCCTCCTGTAGTTAAGGGATATCAGGGAGCACCAGGTCCTAATGGACAACCTGGTCCCTCTGGCAGGCCGGGTGAGTGCAAGCATCAGTCTTACATGTGCTTATACACAAAATGATTCTTCGCAAACGAGTGCATTCAATTCTTTGCATCATTCAGAGACTATAAGGTATAATGTAAACAATATGTATTAAGAGTTTATGCCACCCATTGCATGATCATTACATTTTTTATCTTTTGAAGGTGTCCCAGGATTTTCTGGACCGCCTGGCCTTCCAGGTAGATTATCTGGGTGGTGATGGCTGCCCAAAGTACTTTAAAAAAAGATAAATGCTTTTTGAATAGAATAGAATATAATAGAATTTAATTGAATTGGAAAAAAAATCATTTAGTTGTCAAATGTATGAAGTACACAGGAATTTTGCTGTGCAAATTACTGGAAAATGAATTCTAAAAAAATATTCTATATCTATATATTCTATAGAGTTCAAAGCGTAACAGTGAGCAGTGATTAATCACCCACATGATAAAAACATTTTGAATATATAGGTGGAGGTTATTACATTCCTGGACCTGCAGGACTGAGAGGGCCACCAGGTCATAGAGGGGTCAAAGGGGAAAAGGGTGAACCAGCCATAGATCGGTATGGACCTCCTGGTACAGATGGACCTCCAGGAGTCACAGGACTTCCTGGAGATCCAGGACCTCCAGGCATATCGGTGCCCTCAGGTTTTGAAACTTTAATATACACCACACAATGTACACGATGTTTTCATCAGTGCTGAAAACAGTAGCTTTAGTGATTTTATCATCTCCAATGTATTTTATGGATGTGTTCTATAAACCTCTAAGATTTCTTTATCTTATATCTAATGCAGATCAGCAGGAACTTGTGGGTCCAAAAGGATACAAAGGTGTTGTGGGCCATCCTGGACAACCTGGTGAAAAAGGACTCAGAGGTCACAAACTCTCACGGCAAAATGATAGATATATACAGTAGATACATGTATATAGCCATACTGTAAAAGCTATACTATATATACACTTTATATATATTCAATATTCAATTCAATTATATATATATATATATATATATATATATATATATATATATATATATATATATATATATATATATATATATATATATATATATATATTATAATTCCTGGAAAGTTACTGTAGGGTTTCTGAAGATTATATCACGGTTTTTTATGGGGGAGTTGGTTACAATGTAATGATGTGTTTGGAGAGATTTCAGATCAGGTGTTTCAGATCAGGTGTTTCAGGTGTTTGAGTTAATTCTTTTATATAATTTCCCTTATTGCAGGTCAGAAAGGAGATGCCTGTAATGACTGTTCATTGTCTTGCAATGAACCACCAGGTCCCCAGGGACCTCAAGGCCCACCTGGACATCCAGGTAAAAATGTCCCAAAGCTACAATAGGCTGCAAATGTTTACACTTAGTTTGAATATAGGTTTACTTTAAATTTGCTACAATATGATTTATTTGTATATTACCTTATGCTGCTAGGTGTAAATGGAGCGCCTGGACCAAAGGGAGATTTGGGTTTTAAAGGAACGCCTGGTTTCCCAGGGTTTCAGGTATTATGTTGCTGACTAATGATCTTATCATTGCAACATTGCCCAAGTCAATACAGTAGCTCCCAGAACTGAGTTGCATCCAAACAACTCAACCACATGTTATGCTAGCACACAGTACTGAATCTAAATTCATTGTTCATAATGTAAACCATTCATATCACATTTGTTCATTTGGTGGTTATGTGGGCCTTAACCTTTTTGGCTGAAGGGGCCTCCAGGGTCTCCTGGCCTTCAGGGTTTGCCTGGAGAGAAAGGAAGTGGCGTGAGCTTGCGCTATGGACAAAAGGGCGATAAAGGAGCCCCAGGGCGTGAGGGAGCACCTGGACTGGATGGCTTTCATGGTCTACCAGGACTTCATGGACTTAAGGGACCACCTGGTCCCAAAGGGGATTCAGTAAGTAGTCCTGCTTTTTGAAACCACTTAAGTGTGTTGGGTTGTTTGGATAGACATACATGAAATATACATTTGCAATAATACATGTTTTCATATATAATAATTTCAGGTGGGCTACTTAATTCTCAGAATTGCATTTTCAACATAGATCATACATAATGAGCCTAAAAAGATTTTAACCATTTATATATGACAAACAGAGATGGGGAGGATGGTGTGCTTTTATATTTGAATGAATAAAACATGGATGATTTTGTTATTAGGATGAGACTTCTGATCTAAGAGGAGATCGAGGATTTCCTGGACGTCCCGGATATCCAGGAAGCCCAGGGCCACAGGGGCCGCCCGGACCTCCAGCTTATGGAGTTCCTGGATTTCCTGGACAGAAAGGCAGCCATGGAGCACCGGGCCTCAGAGGTCCACTGGGACCTCCAGGTATGAATCAAGACATTACTTACTATACTACTATTATTTACTTTCAGTTCATGTTGAGTAAATGCTTTTAAACTGGTCAGCGCTCAAAGATCTTACATTTAATTTATTAGGCCCAAAAGGAGAACCTGGTAAAGGTCCAAAAGGCCATAAGGGCCATCCAGGGTCTCCAGGACTACCAGGTGAGTGTCAGGACATACGGGAACATTAAAGCTGAATGGTCCTGATTTGAACCAGCACTTATCATGCTTTGCTCAGTTTTATGAAGTAAAATGGATCGTGGTTGAATCCCAAGTTAGAGGCACTGAGGATGACACGCATCCTGTGGATGGTGATGGCGCTTTTCTGAATCAAAAATGAGATGTTCCATTGGTATACTCTCAGCTAACATTTTTGCGTGCCCTTTTGAACAGGGAGACTTGGGCCACCAGGGCATACAGGACGTCCAGGTAACCCTGGCCCAAAAGGAGAGAGGGGCCTTTTTTCTCCTGGTACTTCTGGGCCACAAGGGATAAAAGGTGGGCATATGCTTAACCTATAGAATTATAAAATACATTTAAACAGCACAATCGACTTCTAAATGTCTAATATTTTACAATGTACATCACTGTAGGCAACAAAGGCCAGCCAGGGATCCCAGGAGCTCCTGGGATAGGCTTAAGTGGGCAACCTGGACCAAGTGGACCACCAGGATTTCCAGGATCAAAGGTCAGATGAGACAGATGCAGCAAAGTTCATGTTTCTTGTTATATGTTTTCATAGTCCATGAACACCAAGGAGGAACCCAGAGTCCTTATATATATTTGAGTCATATGTTATAGAAGTATGATACAGTATAAATGATTGAATGAACTTGCACGGTAAGTTTTCAAATAGTCAAAGAAAGTTTGCAGTAAAGGTTTTGTATGTCTGTGCATATCTTAATGAGCTAGGGCCTGAGGTTTCATGGGACCTCTACTTAGGAGACTACCCTCTCTTTCCACCACTCTTCGCTGGTCCACAGCAGATACGCGCTGTCACCTCCTGTTTATGGAATTATTTCGATTAGGATACATTCTTGTTCATGTTCTGATAAATAAGTCCGCCAGTTGCTGTATGTGTTTTGTTTAGTTTTAGTTATTTTAGGCCTAGATATCTTGTACCTGATTATAAGCTTGTCTGTGGTTACCCTGTTTGTGTCTATCTGAAAACCCTCAATAAAGCTGTTTTGGCATTTGGATCCTATAAGAGAGAGGGAGAGAATCAGATTATGGTTTGCTTCATTTTTTATGAAGTTCACTAATAAAAATGAACTATGTCCAGGGAGAAGTTGGCTATGGCCCACCAGGGCTAGAAGGCCCTGTGGGGCTTTTGGGTGAGCAAGGTGTTACAGGTGCTCCCGGAGACTCAGGTATGCCAGGTTTACCTGGGCTGTTTGGAGATGCAGGAAGACCAGGGGGACCTGGCCACAAAGGCACGTTCAGTACTTCCAGTAATACAATATACATAAAATACTTGAAATGATTATTACAATGTTTATTTATGTCTAGGTGTGGGTGTTAATTCAAACACTGTGATTTTAAAATAGGGAATAAAGGTGTAATTGGAAGTCAAGGTCCACCTGGTGCCCCAGGTGACTGTGATGCAAGACCTGGTCCAGCAGGTGATCCAGGAATAAGAGGTCAACCGGGCCTCCCAGGTCAGTGTTCCTATGAATCTCCTAAATCATCTCATAGAGCTACTTGAGGATGATCTGTTTTTATTAGCGATTACCATCAAATTCTCATCTACTTATGTGTCTGTTGAAGAAAGTATCTGTTTTTATTTTTTAGGCACACATGGACAAAATGGCATTACTGGAAGTCCTGGTGTACCAGGTTTTGGTAATCCTGGACATATTGGATACCCAGGCGCACCTGGGTCCTCAGTGCAGGGACCAGTCGGGCGTCCTGGACAGCAGGGAGTCCCCGGGTCAGATGGACTTCCTGGGGAACCAGGTAATGCCTGTAGAACATTCACTGCTGAAGTTCATACAACTTAGTTGGTTGCTATTTTATTTTTGACTTTAATTGTTAACCTGCTAGGACCCAGTGGAGAGCAAGGGTTACCAGGAACATCAGTTCCGGGACCAAATGGGGTCCCTGGAGAACCTGGACCACCTGGACCAAAAGGTAAACACACACACACACACACACACACTACAGTTATTTCGAAGTAAACATGCAGTTGAATTTGCTCTTCTGGACAGGATCCCAGGGTGTGGTTGGCATGATAGGCCTGACAGGTCCTCCTGGTGTTCATGGAGATCCTGGAGACCCTGGATCACCAGGTCTTATGGAATGTGAGAAACATGGACCTGCAGGAGACCCTGGACCACCAGGTAAATGACTATTAGTTTTCAGCCCCCAAAGATTGTTTTGTAATTATGACAACTGTATAGGAACCAATAATTTTACCAGGACACTGTTGGCCATATCATGATCTTTACGCATGTTATAGCCATTTATTACATAGCTCATGTATAGATCATTCTGTATAATGTATATAATGTGTATTACCATGATGTAATTGGTATGCCACCAGAGGTTCTATGTTCCCAGACGTAGGTGGTGGGGAAAATCTACATGTCTGTGAAATGTCAAGTTTGTAGGATTCCTTCGAATTCACCAAGAATTTGACCAATTTTTGACCAACCGTTATTAGGCATGATTGGTTTAGTTGGTGCCAGAGGAGATCCAGGACCCCAAGGTGCCAAAGGAACTGATGGGAGAGATGGGATACCTGGGCGGCCTGGACCACCAGGTGTGTGTGTTTATGAACTTTATGTATTCTAAGTAATTGTGAGGGAATGATTTACTTCAAATGAAACGTGTTAAGAATGTTAACAGATTTTACAATCTTTGTTTCTAGGTCCTATTGGTGATAGAGGGGTTGACAGCCATGTTCCTGGTGAACCAGGCATACCTGGACCTAGAGGAGATCCTGGTTACATTGGTTTTCCTGGTGAATTTGTACACTGACATCATTTGCATGCACACAAACATCACGTCTTGAGCCTCATACCACTTTATCATGTTGTTAGAGATCCACCGAAATTGCTGACAATCCATGCTAGGTAGTTGCATTTATTTTGCGACCTGTCTTGTCTGAAAGGTCCTCGAGGAACTAAAGGAGAGCCAGGTCTTCCTGGGCGTTCAGGAGTAACTGGTGCACCAGGAAAAAGGGGACGGAAAGGAGAGAAGGGTGCAGGCACTGAGGGACCTTCTGGGCCAAGGGGGCAAAAGGTAAATCCTTCAGGGCCTTTGCCAACTATGGCAAATTCCCTCACAGTGTAGTATTAGTGCATATCGCTGCATAGATTCATGACATGACTACAACTGTGTTAATTTCAGTTCCAGGTTATAACACAGCAAAGTATAAAAATGTTCAAGGGGGGGTGAATACTTGTGCAAGGAACTGTATGCTATGATGAAGACTACAATGTTTAGTCTTAACAGTTTGTAACAGTGGCTGTAAGTGTGCATATACGTGTGCCTACAGGGAGAGCCCGGACCAGCAGGTGATGAGCTAAAAGGAGAGAAAGGGAATGTTGGATTTCCTGGTCAACCAGGTAGCCCTGGGCCAGCAGGCCCACCAGGAGACATCGGAGCCTCTGGATTTCGAGGTGAACACGGCTGAAGTGGCTAGTAGAGTTGTTAGCATAACATGTTAGCATGTTCTTTGTTTACTCCTGTGTTTTTGTTTCAGGACCCCTCGGACCACCTGGTGTTCCAGGGTTTTTTGGTCCACGCGGACCTCCAGGACCCGCAGGAGTTCCTGGTCCCCAAGGTACATATTTGGGATTATTCCTGATGTCTTCAGTTTCTAAGGACCATGATGTATTATTTAAATGAATTTCTTGAATCCTGTGTTTCTTGGTTCAACTAAAACGTTTGGTGAAGACGGATAAATATTAATGTTTCGATTAACCTAGAGTGTTATATTAAACATGTCTACTTTCTACTATCTGTGCAGAATAGTAACCTTAACCTTGTAGACAACTGCCCTTTGCCTAGGCTGAGAGATATTGAAAATGTTTTGCACTTAGTAAAAATGACAAATTAAAGAACATTACCTTGCATCATTAAACCATATTGAGCAAATCAACAGGTTATTCAACATTAGTTAGCAAATGTTAGGATGCCACATTACCATTATAACATCACAAACAGCCTAACCTAAATAAAATCAAGTACAAACAGTTACCGAAGCACAGACGCTTCCAAATTAAATCCATTTCCAGTATATAGAGCGCTTCGTTTTAATCAATATTAGTTCATAATCCGGGTATTAACAGTGCAGTGCATTTACATTCATTTTCCAGTGTGAACACCAATATAGAACGCTACCAAAGTGTGCACTTTGGACAAATGGATAAATTGTACTTTATCTGTCTCAGGGAGTCATGGTTCCCCTGGTGCTCCTGGACCAGTAGGTCCAATAGGCAGCCGTGGTCAGGAAGGTTATCCTGGACCACCAGGACCAAAGGGAGACACAGGTAGAAACTATTTTTATTCTGTTTCCTTCAGTCTTACATGATGCTCACATAAACATCTGCATTTGCTGTGCAGTAGGTGTGGTGTCTGCCTTGTAGGCAGGTGTGATGTCTGGTGTACTGGTAGTATTATCTCAGTATACCATTATGCAAATCACCTACTGATCCGTGGAACGTAACTGGCCCTGCTACCTAAATAGCAAATGGTAGCCTTGGTCTCTTCTGCTATCATTTTATGCAATGCTAGCCAACCACGGGAGTCTTTTAGGCCACATATGCAAAACTGGCCTGTTCACATGTTCCTCCAAGTGTGCTCAGCTGACCTACCTCACGTGAGCAGCAGTCTGAAAAGCTGTTGGATTCACGTGTCCCCAAAGGAAACACGTTAGTGCACCCTTCTAGGTTGGTAGCAGCCTTGTAATATTGGTAAACCAAGCAGGCAGGTAGGAATGGTCAGTCATTAAAATTTTGAGAGCATTTTATAAAAACTGCATAAAAAATTATTCTTGCATGGCTTACAAATTTCGAATGTGATGGAACCTTTCAGGTGTGTCAGAAGGTCCTCCGGGCAGAAAAGGAGACAAGGGACAACCAGGTGAACACCAGCTGTGTCATCTACGGTTTTTATGTTAACGTTTCTGTTTTTCTATTTTCTGTAGTGGAACTTTGCTGTAATATGTGATAAGGTGCAACGTTTCACATTGTCAGGTCCCAAGGGGGATCAGGGATTTCCTGGCATCCCAAGTTATGGATCATCCGGTCCTCCGGGAGAAAAAGGAAACCTGGGATCACCAGGGCCTCCAGGTTTCCGTGGTAGTCCTGGGACTTTGGGAGACTGCTTTCATGGGGACAAAGGAGATCCTGGTCTCCCCGGTAGAGCTGGAGATCGTGGTAAAAGGATCATTTCACTGCACGCCACAATCACTTAGTAACCATCAGTAGCTTGCATGTTTCTGTCTACTTCAGTGTCTCACAGATATTTAATATCTGACTAATAGGGCCACAAGGTCCCAGGGGCCCTCCGGGGTCCTTATCTGAATATAAAGGAGACAAGGGGGACAGGGGACGTCCAGGTTCACCAGGACATGCTGGAGAGTTAGGAGATGAAGGACATTCTGGGCTTAAGGTGAATCACTTCTTTAGACTTCATATTTTATTTTAATGCTCAAATGCCTAAATATTAGGAGTATAGTCTAATGTGCATTGCCTGTCTATGTAAGACAGTTATAATCAGAGGACCTGTTTTACACTTGGGTCTTTTGCACAGGGGCATAGGGGTGATCCAGGAAGTCCTGGGTTACAAGGGGACCCTGGGGTGCCTGGCTTTCCTGGTCCACAGGGTAAGAGCAATTTTTTCAGCACTACACAATTTCTTCAGCACTACTTTTATATATGTTATATATGACATTTGAGATTCCATTTTAAGAAATCAAGATACTCATGAAGAAAAGGTGGAGGGGCTGTTTATTTCTAACAGTTAGTTCTCATGGCAAGGTGAGTCCGGAGAACCTAGCAACTATCCTGGCCCCAAAGGTATACCTGGATGCAAGGGACGAAGAGGAGAGAAAGGTTTCACGCAAACAGTGACACTCATATCACACCACCATGTTACCACATCAACATGCGCATTATGTTCACTGCAGGACAGTACGGAGTTCTTAATCGTTTCATGACACACTTATATGCTCCAGTAGGATTATAACAAAAGAAACCCAGAAATGTGAACAAAATAAACGGAAATGTAGAATTTTAAGACAACTTATCTTGGATAGCTACCTTTAGACTTTACACTTTACACACAGAAAATAGAAATTTAATTTTAACACAAGAATAGGTTTGTGTTTCAGTAGGTGATCTGAGAATGTTCTAGACTGAATTTTGATACAGAACATTATGCTATTCTCTAGGTTTACAGGGCAGAAGTGTGTCAGCCGAGATCATGAAAGGTGACCCTGGGCCACAGGGAAGCCCTGGACATCCTGGTCTTCCTGGAGACGTGGGGCTACCTGGACCACAGGGGCCTCCAGGTGAACTGAAATAATTACTGTTACCAGTAATACCGGTGGTTAAAGTGGGTTATAATCTGTATGTGTCCAAAGGGCCAGGTTTGTGTGACAACACCTCTCTATTACAGGTGCCCAAGGTCCCAAGGGCCTTCCAGGGAGAGCGGTTCCAGGTTACCCTGGGTTCCCCGGATTTAAAGGCGATAAAGGAGACCCTGGGCTGCCAGGTTGACATCCAGCCTTCAAGTTTCGTGGTCTCATACAAACGTGAACAAATGAGAGTCCCAGATCAGAAAGAACTGCTCTCTCTCTCTCGCTCTCTCTCTCTCTCTCTCTCTCTCTCTCTCTCTCTCTCTAGGGCCTGTGGGTTATGTGGGTCTGCCAGGACAGAGGGGCCTTCCAGGGTCTCCAGGAAGAGGAGCGCAGGGAGTCGTAGGAGGCTTCCTGTTGACCAGACACAGCCAGAGTGTCCATGTGCCCTCTTGCCCGCCTGGCACTACTCTCATCTATTCAGGCTATTCCCTACTCTTTGTCAATGGGAATGAGAGAGCGTATGGACAAGACCTGGGTAACATATGCACGCTCTCTACATGCTCACATAAAACCTTTCATTAAACACTGAAAACATACCCAACCACTTATCCTCAAGTAGTCCAAACTCCAGCTGTCCCAAATGATGGCTGCTGTGGCCGTATATGATTGGCCACATATAAAATGCAATGAAGCCACGTTTATCGACGGATTATCTTCTTCACCACAAAAATACCCTGTTGCTGTCCTTAACCCAAGTCTGTCCTGCTCATTTGTCATTCTGTCCTCTCCCCTGTCCGAGGAGCCTGAGCCGGTGCGGTTTGTCTTTGAGCGAAGTGCCGCTGTCTCGCGGTGCCGCTGTCTCGCGGTGCCGCTGTCTCGCGGTGCCGCTGTCTCACGGTGTCGCCCTCGTTTCCTCAGGGACTGCTGGGAGCTGCCTGCCTCGCTTCTCAACCATGCCATTCCTGTTCTGCGACACGGAGGAGACCTGTCGCTACGCCTCTCGAAACGACTACTCCTATTGGCTGTCCACGGCTGAGCCCATGCCCATAAATATGACCCTGATCCGGGGGGACGCGGTGGCGAAATACATCAGCAGGTGCTGCACTGACAAGGTTGTGTTCTGCCGGAGATACAACATTCCCGGCATTTCCGACATGTCTTTATCTTGATTGACAGGTGTTCGGTGTGTGAGAGCACCAGCAATACCATCGCTGTCCACAGCCAGACTACATCCATTCCAGAGTGTCCCAGAGCCTGGTTTTCAGTATGGACTGGCTATTCCTTTGCCATGGTATAAACAGGCTTGTCTTAATTGTAGCTGTTTTGATGTATATTATATACGATATATAGGAAGGTTTCTATTATTAAGTGGTCTGCAGCTCATAGTACATTATGTAGTACAAGTTCACTGGTGTAGGGACAAGTTCTTAGTTTTCAGGGGTCAGAGCTTTTGTTACTTAACTTATTTGATTCAGTTTCAGCACTGTAAGTACTCTTCAATACCTGAATTAGGTGTGCTGATCCAGGAACTGTATTTGGAATGATAACCGCAGCACTTAAAGGCAATGGTCTGCTCAGGGATTATTTAGACATTGATAAAACAATATATTCAATATATAAAACAATAATATTATTTGACAGGCTGGTTTTGTAGAAGCACATTTAGCCTAAGTGAATTTTTAAAAATCTCAAATTTACATAGTTCCGGAATAAGAACTATGCTATGCATAAGCTATGCATTATGCGTGTCATATTAATGTTTTATACTTCATATAAAGAGTATATACTTTATACTACTTTGCCTACAGCAAACAGGGGCAGGTGCTGAAGGTTCTGGTCAGACCCTGATCTCCCCTGGCTCTTGCCTGGAGAACTTCCGTAAGATTCCCTTCATTGAGTGTCACGGCCGCGGTACCTGTAACTATTACCCGGACTCCTATAGCTACTGGCTGGCCTCCCTACACACAGGCCTGGTGTTCAGGTGAGGCCATGTGATATTGTACCACCTTGCTGAACTACAGAACACATCCAACACTACCAGAGATGCAGCTTTTAAAACTTTATTTAAATACCTTCAATAAGGTTTTTTTTTTCATTCAGATATACTTTTCATGCATATGACTAAAATTCCACGTGTGTTCTCTTACAGCAAGCCCGTGCCTCAAACAGTGAAAGGTCCGTTAATGACGAGCATTATCAGTCGCTGCTGTGTCTGTATGAGAGCTGAACAACAAGCAAAATAAAAGTCCCCAAGCACAGCACAGACCTCCAGCATTAGAATTAGTGTCATTACACACCTAATTAAATGAGCTGTGGTTCACCAGAATGCAAGAGCAGAGTGTCCCGCTGTGGCTGGCAGTCCGATGCTGCTCTCAGGATGGGTGGAGTGACACCGTTCTGCTCCGCCGTCATTCACTGTAACACTGTAATACTGTAACAGTCGTGGACATCTGTGCATTCACGTATCCCTTCTCTTTGCAGGATATAGCTTTGCTGCCACCTACGTGGTTAGCCGGTGCTCTATGAATCTAAGCCGTTGGTGGGTGGGAATTGTGATGACTAAATGTTTTGAAAAACAAAATAAAATTAGCGCAGCTTTTTACTCAAACTAGTACATTAGTATTCGTCGTCACATTTTTCTGTGTATGGATATATTTCACTGGTGTGTATATTTACTAAGTAGATCCTGTAAGTGTGTACATGATTTCATTGTCTCTGCAAATACATTTTTTTTTCCATTAAAAAAAGGATTTTGACTTTAAACACAGTCCTTTTATTGCAATATGAGGTAGAACACTGGATAAAACTATCAAGTAACTACTGAAATGTAAGCTGATGTACGCAAGCTGCATTGTACCCCTTATGTGCATGTGAGCCATCCACACTCTGCTGAGCTACATAAAGGTCACCAGCAACACAATAATGTCAGGATCAGCCATTAGCACTTTATTAGGGTGAGCTGCCTCACTCTCATTAACTGAAGAATGTCAGTCTGTTTGTGTACTAAATTTCATTTATTCTAAGCACTCTATTTGGCTTAAGTAGCGTTACCAATTAAGTGTGCCTGACGAACTCTAGATAAGTGGCTAAGGGTGGAAAAAAAGATGCAACCTTGATTAGTAACCACGTGCCTTGGAGACCAGAACATCTTTATGACTTACGTGGAGTCAGGCATCATAAAACTACTTCTGCTGAAAATAATTCCATTAGAAATGGAAGGAGGGAACTATATAAATGAGGTCTGGTGATTAGACAACAGATACTAGGAACAGAGCACCAACAACCACCACCAGTTCCACGAAACAGACAGAAGAAATGCCTTCTTCACCACTCCATCTCTCCGTGAGCCTCATGTGTCTGGCCGTGATTGTGGGCGTCATATCATGTGGTCGGTCTCACATGGTTTTGAGTTCTGCTCTGGACAACTCCCGCGGTGTCCCGCTTGGCGAAGAGGTAGGGTCAAGAATATATTCTCATTCTCTCTTAGATCTGGATGTTGGACAGATGTTGACATACACAAGGTAAAACTGAAAACCAGAGTTTTGACCATGTTGAGGTCAAACATCACAGACAATGCTGGTGAATTCAGATCGACGATATTAGCTCAGTACTGAGCCATACGTTTAACCCACTGAATATCTGCTGCCTTATTCTCTCGCTCTCATTGAATGTTACCGTGTACCTTTCTGTTCTGACTCTACAGATCCCAGAGAGACTCACTATTCCCGAGCTCCAGTGGATGCTCAACAATGCCGAGCTGCCCCCCGTTCAGGTGGAAGACGCCCCTCGGAGCAGGATGGAGCTCGTGAGGAGAGACTCCGTGACGGCCAAGCCGCTCAACTGCATGAATTACTTCTGGAAGTCGCGGACAGCTTGCTGACTCCATCTAGCCAATGAGCGGCAACCAGAGGCATGATTCCCTCTGCTTCTTTGCTGCCAATCACGTTCCCTTCCCCCTTCCCTACTGGCTCTGCCCCAGACGCAGGCTGACGGACCCAACCGCTGCGGCACACTGCCGCTGAGCCTCTGTAATCGTAATTGTAGCAAATGTAGGACAGAAATGTTCCTTGGTGCATGTATCCTATTCTAAAGCACAAACGTCTTAAAATAAACTGATTACAGCATGAATGCATGTTGGCCTGTGTTTTTGTGTGCTTATTTTTGTCCATGTTACAGATTTTAGGTTCTGAGTCATTTAGATGAGAAATCATTCATTTGGAAATGATATTTTACCATCCAAAATGCACAAAAGTTTACAAAGTATATGCATTAAAACCCATCAGAAAAAAAGACTAAATTTTTGGAAGTAACCACCAAAAAGACAAAACTATACATTTTCACACTGTACAAAATGTTCATAAAATTACACACAGGAATTTGTAAAAATTAGTAAAACAATAATTAAAAAAAAAAAAAAAAAAAAAAAAAAAAAAAAAAAAAGATTGAGCAGGTGTCTGTACAAGTGAGGATAACGTACTGTGGTAATATTACTGCTGGTGAACATAGATTTGGTGTGTTGGTTAGGGGTAAATAGGATTTGTTGTAGAAACAGAAGTAATGACAGTGCCATCGATTAAAGTTGGACCAAGTTTGGCTTCCTGTTTCAAGAAAAGTAACAGTACGTTTTGAGGTGCTCATCTTCTCATGAAGTTCTTCTCCAGAGAAGCTTGGGTCCTCTGAATAGAGTGAATGTTCCTTTTAACTCTGTCCTCCAATGAGGATGTGGAAGCACTCTCCAGCTTCATGTTGCTAGGCAGAAAGAAAAGCACAAAAGGAACTTTTAAAACAAACTCAACTTGCACTTGGCGGACAGAAGCATCTCAGAAAGAGTTAAGTAGATGTGAAGCAAGGTAGAGGATTGAGACGACATATGTGTAGGTCTTCAGAACAGAACCGTCACTCACTGTATGAACCCTGCGTCGTGGGCCAAATGTCGGCCATGTTTGGTGCCGTCTCTAGCTTTCTCCTCCTCGTCCTGTTGTTTGTACTTCAGCACGTTGCTCTCCCTCTCCACCTCCCTCTCATGGGCGAAGCCCATCATCTCCTTCCGCCTCTTCTCCAGCTCTTCTGCAGAGAGTCGTCTGAAAAAGCGTTTCGGGCAGCGGCAGTTCAGACGATAAGAAAAGACGTGTACTGAATGCACACACATTCAAGATTATCATTACCTTTAAAGAAAAAAAAAAAAGCATTCAAGTGACTTGGCCCAATATATCTTGAAAGCCAACTCTGTGTAGAAGCTTACTTGCTGTGGTTGGTGGTCTGGGCTCGGTGGAAACGATCTCTGTGTCTGGGGGGGCTGGGAGATTTTGGCCTATGCCTCTTGTCATCCACATGGGAGTGGTGGTGGTGGTTCTTTTCTTCTTTAAGACTCAGGGGTGAGCGACTCCTGTCTCTTGTATGCCGATCTTTACGGTGAGACTCCAAAGACTGATGTGATCTCCCTGCCGGTAACTGCAACAAATCAAAGCGAGAGAAACCAATTAACCCTGGTAATCTTCGTCTCAGAATGTCTACAGTGCCTCAATCTGTAACTACATAATATTTAGAATAAGCTACCTTATATTAGTCATTAGTAAAGACCATACACCCACCTGAAGTCCATAGCCAGACTTATGATGTGAATGAGAACTTTTGGAAACTCCATTTTCTTCCTTAGATCTGGTAGTGAATACAATAAACACACGCATGCAGCATAAAAAGGTTTAATTAAATATCGAACTGTGTGTTAGACATGTAAATAACATGTAAACAGTATAAGAGTGAAATTATATAATACCTGTACTTTTTGTCTTCCTTGTCAGAGCTAGAACTCCTCCTTTTGTGTTTTTTCTCCTTTTTCTTTTCTTCTCTCTTCTCTTTCTTGTCCTTCTTCCTTTTCTTCTTCTTCTCCTTTTCAATATTCTGCCGCAACTATGTAAAAAGAAAAAAATGGGAGGCCAAATTAATGTTTATGGTGCCCAGACCCACATTAAGCCCGAGTCGTCTAGACTATAAAGAATTTGCAAGTACTGTAATTCAGTCCAAGGCTAGACTTGATCCATGTACAGCTTAAAGAGCAAACAGCTCAACATTCACTAAAGTGCTTTGAGACGACTCACCATCTTTTTGATTTCTTTCATTTTCACAGGGTTTGTGAGAACACTTCTCTTTTTGTCCTCTTCACGTTTACTGAATATGGACAACAGAACATGATACTTTAACTGTAATCCTAAAACCAATAAACTTGTTTTCATAAAATGGGGGGGGGGGCTGTAATCCTAAAACCAATAAACTTGTTTTCATAAAATTGAGGGGAGGGGGGGGGGGGGGGGGGGGGGGGGCTGATAACTTACCGAATCTCAAAAAGTGGATCTTCTCTAATCTTGGCAGCCATGTCCAGGCTAGAGACTGAAGTAGTGGTGTTGAATATTGAGCCAGGAAGGAGACCCGTGTCAGCAGATGGCCCGCTCTCCTGCTCTTCGTACTGCTGGGTGATCTGCTTGTCGATGGGACGACCCAGAAGGTACTCCTCACGAGAGATCTGCCCCGCTGGGCCCTGATACATCCAGTCCAGACGTTCATCTTTCTTCCTGAAACATCAAAGCGGAGGTTCTGAGTGGTACTACACAGGACGAGAGAGAAGATCTCACTGTCGTAGAGTGACACAACTAGAGAAAAGACGACAAAGTGAAGGCAACACCACGAACTTTAAAGCTCCCGTCTCCTGCGCGAATTTTGTGATCTCCTCCCGAGCCCGTTCCTCCTTCAGCTCCTTCTGAAGCTCCTCGATCTTCTTCCGTTCGGCTTCGTGTTTCTGCTCCGCTTTCCACACACGCTCGATGTTCTTCAGCGTTTGGGGATGCCAGCTCTTCTTCAGGTTCTGCGATAACGGAAGAAAAACAACGTCTCACGTCTCATAAAAAAGCTGGACGACACAATAAAACGCAAATGCCATAGACTTCTCTATATCGTCCCATTCAGTTCAATTGGTACTCGTTCACATTGCTACTCGCCGCCAGCTGGTTTCCATGACATCTAGAGTTAGCCGGCTAGCCCAGTGAGCTAACTAGGCCAAACTGTACCGCAGTCAGAAAAATACAAATATATATCAGGCTGGTTATGGTAATAAGGTTAGCTAAATCCGTAATGATGCAGCATATTTATCGAGAACGTAACATATCACTGAATATACACCGTTTATTAACAAAATAGCCGGTGTAAGCCACGACGATGTGTAAACAATTAGCAAGCTAGCTAAGACGGCTAAAGAAAGTTACCAGGACCAAACTCGTAACCTACTCAGCCTACTCAGTACTTACAAGATCTCCGCCTCCCATTTTGACAAAAATACGTTTACGTGTCCTAAATTAATTAAAGTGTTTATGCTCAAACGTTGTCCTTTCCTTCACACGACTGCCATTTCTGTTAAACAAGAAGAACGGACTTCCGGACACTCATCTACCAACTGTGGCTATCATAGCGCCACCTTCTGGTCTTAGAGTGGGATTAATATACTCCTATCTGAGTATTGAATAGGGTGTATTAGTGCAGAATTTACGGTTTAGCTCGGTATAGCTGAGAAAAAGCAACACGCCCCTCCACCAAACGCATAAGGCTATGTTTCTTTTCATTTAATTTGAACACACATTAGTGCAATGTACAGTTTATTCCACCTTCTGTATTGTATTGCCCAATTTGTTTCATAGACTAGTGATGTTCTGCATCTGTAAATGGCACATCTGGGTCGTGCTATTTGATACGTGTTTGCATGTTCATGTGTTTCTGTGTAAATACCTTACAGCGTATACACACTCTCATTGTCCACCAACCTGAAACTTTCCCACACAGGTGATTTGAAGAAAGCATGAAGGTTTTCCAACTCCTATGTGTCATTTGTATTCACCATGGTGTTACTAATTCAGCCAGATTCCAATTAGCATAGGACGTTACTAACAGATTACAGCTTGAGGTTTCTGGTGGAACTTTGAAATCTGCTTCCGCATTATATCCATCAATCATTGCACAGAGGCTACTGCATATTTTCCATATGACTGCATGATCCAAAGTGTAACATGTGGCACAAATGCATGTACCATCACACTAGTGCTGTACTGTGGTCCTGTCTTGTTGGTCCACACTTTGATGGTGTATTATGGACTGTAGTCGCTTCACAGTGTAAAGGATGCAAAGCCATTTCTTGATTGGGGTAGAGATACCAGTGTGTGCCCTAGATAACCATTTAAGCTGCATTATTTAAAAAAAAAGTATTGTTAAAATGTATGATCTTTACAGCAAATACATTAAAGCCCCTAGCCCCCTGATGTAACTCCAACAGGAGAAACAATTTCAATTATCTGTGATTTGTATTTATTTATTGGAAAGGACAATCCATAACCATGGATAATGACCCAGACTATCCATTTATAATAAACTGAATGTTATCAATTTCCTCACTTTAACAATATGTAGCAAAGGATTTGTTTACTGTTCTCATGCAGATTTGCATTTTTTTGTTTAACTCAACAAACTACCGAGGCAACATTTTGAAAGTAATAAGGAAGCATAATTATGGTACTCATTTGGGGTTTATTCGGCATTGCTCTGGTAGGGTGAAGGGACAGTCATGAAATATTCATAATATTCAGGTTTTCTAGTTTTCTGCACACACACACACACACACACACACACACACACACACACACACACACACACACACACACACACACACACACACACACACACTATATTGCCAAAAGTAGTATTCACTCACCTTCCTTGACTCACATATGAGCCTAAGTGACATCCCATTCCTAATACATAGGGTTTAATCCATCCATGCTATAGAGTGCAGTGGTGGCGTGCTTTACACCACTACATCCGATGCCTTGCGTTGCACTTGGTGATGTATGGCTTGGATGCAGCTGCTCAACCATAGAAACCAACTCCACGAGGCTCTCTGTGCACTGTTTTCGAGCTAATCTGAAGGCCACATGAAGTTTGGATGTCTGTAGTGATTGACAGCAGAAAGTTAGCAACCTCTTCGCATTATGCGCTTCAACATCTGCTGACCCCGCTCTGTAAGTTTATGTGGCCTACCACTTCATGGCTGAGTTGTTGTCGTTCCCAAACACTTCCATTTTCTTATAATACAGCTGACAGTTGACTGTGGAATATTTATGAGCAAGGACATTTCGAAGCGAGGAAATTTCACGGTTTGTTGCACAGGTGGTATCCTATCACAGTTCCACGCTGGATTTCACTGAGCTCCTGAGAGTAACCCATTCTTTCACAAATGTTTATAAAAATAGTCTGCATGCTTAATTTTATACACCTGTGGCCATATATATATCTTATATTGCCTGGGTACTCTAGTTTCATTTTCACCTGATAAACTGTCACAGTTCAGTAGCCATCCTGAAATTTATGAATCTCACTTTCCTGTCATGTTTTACACCAAGTGTAATTAAATTATCTGTCACATTTGTTTGAGATAATTCAATGTCCAAATACCTATGCAGATCTTTCACTTGGCTTCACATTTTTACATTTGCAATGCTTTGATGTGCTTGAAGTTAGCAAGAGCCCTAACTTATTACTGCTCTCAGAATGTTCTTGGAATTATTATTTTCCCAATAGATTATTTGTTGTGCTCACTTCAGCAAAGCAAAGCAGCTTTCTGAGAAAAGAACCACTTTAGATTAATTCCACTATGTTGATGACATGGAATTGTGTTAGTACTGAGGTCACTGAGTCCAATACCTGGAATGGTGTCTGTATGTTTAGTACTGCTGAAGCTGTTGTAAAAGTCTTCAGTAGAATCACCTTAGAAACACAGCAATGTGTGTCATTCTAGATAATTGTGCATAAACAGTCTATTGAACTGATATGTCTCATGATTTTCTCTCTCTCTCTCTCTCTCTCTCTCTCTCACACACACACACACACACACACACACACACACACACACACACACACACACACACACACACACACACACACACACACACACACACACACACACACACACACTTTCTGATTATTTTCCAGCACACTCTTTAATCTACATACATTTTTTGTTACCAAATATACCTTCCTCAAATACCTACTTTTCATGGACTTACAGTTTAATGTGTGACTGAACCAACCATGGCACTTTATAGGGATACATACAAGTAAGGACTTTATGTAGTTTCATGGCTGGGGTTTGCAACACCACTAAGCTCCAGCAAACACCTGTTTGTTTATGAGTGGGGAAAATATCTGTAACTCATCCTGGACAAATCCAAATATGAAAGGGCAAAAATGTTCTAACAGAATGCCTTGATGTGGTCATTGTGTACTCTTGTATGAACACACACTTGCATCTCTTTATGGAAATATACTTTGTGACTAAGTTTTATGGCCAAATTAATGATAAAAGGGAATCTTGGAAAACGAGAATCATCCAAGCCTGTATGACGTCAAGACAGATATAAAAGAGCAGGCAAAACTTATGAGAGACACAACAAGAGTTTTCTTCGACAAGAGACCATACGATAAATTGTTCAAGCAGGTCCTTTTGCAAGGCTGATATGATGATCCCCACGCTTCGCTGTGCCTTAATATTCATGTGTCTGGATCTGACAGTCGCCTGGACGTTAGGTGGTCCATCACGCCAGCTCATGGATCGAGATACGGATGCACAGCGCATCACTTCTAACATCGAACAAGTAAGACTTCATAAAAAAACTATGAAAAACTAATCTAATCTTCTTGAAAGACGCAATTGTCTTATGGAGCTCTCCAAGGTGCTTAACAAGCAGTTGTAAATGTTTTAGCAGTTTACGCCTTCTGATGTTCTCATTAGTGAACACCTTTGGCTCAGTTGATCAGTCAGTGTCAGTTTTACGATAATTAGAACTATACATAGAAATATATCCAACGAGGGCAAACATTGCGCCAGCAAAAAAAGTCTCACGTGGAAATTAATCAGTGACCTGATGACTTCTGTATACACATTAACACAAAATGTTTTCTTTGGCTGACAAAATGTGAAATAACGACCTGTTTTGATTGGCAGTCACCTGAAAACTACAGTTTTCCAGACGTTGTCGTACGGGACACAACGTTTAATCAAGACCAACTGGAGAATAACTTACCCTTCATCGAAGGTGTGTCAGAAGAAAGACACGTCGTAAAAAGACAAGCGGACAAAACTCAGCAGTCTGCGGATTTAGATACCAAGACTGAACAGACAACGCGCAAACCGGGGTGTAAATTTTACTACTGGAAATCATGGACAGAATGCTGAAATATTGTTGTTTTCAGACACATTACTGACAAATGTAATTTAATATTTCTGTTATAATTCCTTAATTCAGACTTCTATTTATTTAAATAATCGTGACGATTGCTTTGAATAATTTGTTATTAACTACTATTAAATAAAGTGCATTGCCTACAATTCGATGTTTTCACGTGCCAGTTTTATTGAGTCTAAAGTAATTCCCACATCGGGTCATCAAGTTCAAAACTATATCACAACAAGTTATCAATCAACAATAACATTCCTAATGCAAACGTTTGGAAACCGTGAATTCGGTTTTAGAGTGAATCGGAAAATGTATCTAGCTCCTTTTTGGCACACGTCCTAGCCCGATGCGATATATTGGAATACCAAAGCCAGTACTGGCGCTATCTTTGGAAAATCTAATTTTGACACGGTCAGATGGATTTTTCTCCGTGGTCGCAATGCGTTCGCTGGACGCAGCCGTCTCCGACCTCTGATGATTGTCGCCGCTCTTTTCAGTGGGAGTTTTAATATCTTCAGATTTTATAGAATTGCTCCGTCTAGTTGTGATCCGATCGAGTGAACTTGCCCCTGGTCGTCTTTTCTGTGGTCCGTTGATCCTGTTCAGGATACAGACGAGTTTTTAGTGCATTTGAGTCAAATGAATGTTTAATTTTAATGTTAGCAGGTTAGTCCTAAATACAGTAGGCCTACATATTTTCAGACTTTTGCTTTATGAACAATGAACAACGTCTCTTCTTTGGCGCCCTTTTGCGCTCCCTGGTTTGTTTCCATTTTCATGGACCTATATCTATTCATATAATATTTACTCATATATAATCCTTTGTTGAATATTCTGCCCTTTGTACCGTGGAGAAATTCCACTGCGTGATCTAATTTTAGAGGGTGACTTCTAGGGAAATGTTTTCTCTAGAGTGAATTGTTTTGACGGGTCAGCTGCTGTTTCAGTCTGTTACCATAACAGCGTCTGGTAACGTAGCGCCCCAATTAGATGCTGCCTGATCTCAGCATCAGCAGCTACATGACTGCAGGCTCTCGTGACATAGGTAACTATGACAAATAGTTACAGATAAGTCAAATGAGGGAACTCGACGAGCGCTCCCAATTATTGCCGTGCGCAGTCTTACTTCAGTCTGACAGACAGCCGGTCCAGAGGGGCCTTTCCTCCAGGAAAACCCTTCATCCCGTTTGGGCCCCGCTGTGCCTCGCTGATGTTATGCGCTGGGCCGCACGGCTCTGCGACACGAACCGAAAACGCGGTCCTGTCTGAAAGTGCCGTTTGATTCTGGGGATGCGGGCAGAGAGAGAGACAGATCTATAATTTAGATTATGATTCAGATAACCAGAACGTATTATATTACACAGTGATGACCTCTTGTCCTCTCAGTTACCTGCTGCTGGGTGGGACAGGTACTGAAGTGTGGTGGGTTCATCATGAAGACACAGTAGACTATCACACATTCTAAAACACGCATCTGAAAAACACACACAATTTTGCCACAATTGACTACAATTGCAAGAACATTTAGTCCTTACTAGTCAAATACAAACAGAAACACACAGAATCTAGATAAAGGTTTGAGTTGAGGCCTTGCATGACATTGTTTGAGCGGACACAAGACTGGGTTGGGCCTGACCTTCCCAGACAAACGGCATGTGCACGGGTGTCTCGTCTTCGTTAAAAAGGTCAAAGAGATGGAAATAATTCAGCTATTTCTGAGCAGAGGGGGGTGCTGTGTCCCCCAGGAGTTCTCCATGTGAGAAGGACCTCATAGCAGACAGTCCATCCTGATCATCAGCCTGGCAACGGCAGATTTGTCAAACGTCCATCTTGGCAGGAGACGGTGATAATCGGCTACACTCAGACAGGGCCCCACCAGGAATAGTTTGCAGAAAAACGCTGCTTAAAGATTAAATGAGCCTTGACTCATAAAGCATCCTGCAAACACAACTGCTCTGAACCAATTGTGTTCAAAATCATGTTGAAATTCTGGAGGAAAAAATCTTTTAGAAAATGAGAAAAACATAGATTGTTGGATGTCTGCATAATATGGGATGAGCTGAGAGCACTATTAAAAGGACTGGCATGCTAATCTCATAATACTTAACCATACATTGATTTAAGTGTATATCAGACAGTTGTTAAAGCATCATATTACAATAGAAGTGTAGGGAGACAAGCAACTACTTTAGACGTTTTTCTCTAAACAGAATTTCCTCATATTTGAATGAATGAATGAATGAATGAATATTTGTTCAGTTTTGCAGAGACCTTGATTTTCTTTTAACATACTCATTTATTTAGATTCATTTCTAGCCACTTCCATGTTCCAAACTTAGTATTATTTTATTTTTACCAAAAGCAATTCTATTCAATAATTTTGATTAATTATGTTTATAAATGCACTGAACACCTTCACAACAAGAACATCTTATTTAAAAACATGAAATTCGCATGAACCTGAATTGTTTACACAGCATTCTTCACAGAAAAGTACTTCCTAGTAGTTCTACAAGCAAACATATTAAAGTAGTTTATAATACTTCCTTTACTGCACTCATCATAATTCATGTTCCTAAACCCTCCAATAATGTTCCATAATTCTCTCACCTTCCTCTGTGTCAGGAAGATTATTCAAGTCCAATCCTTTCCTTATGCCCCTTCTTGAGACATACACTTGTGACTTTTAAATTCCCCTCTACCTCTCACTAATAACTGTTTTATAGACTTCCCTGGGCTCATGTCTCACCAATCAGCATCCTCGATTCTGATGACATCATCATCAGCCTACAGAAGCCCATTATATATGGAGAGCAAGAAAACGTCACGGCGGTACCTATAGGACTACTGAAGTCACTTACCTCCACGTCCTCTTTATTGTACATAAAACATAAAAAAAACAGATTTCATCACCTGTTTCATGCTGAGCCAATAATGGCAAGCTTACAGTAGACTGCATGAGATTTGAAGGCTTTTATTAGTGCCAGTGGTCAGTGCCAAGGCCTGTCTGAATGGAGATGACCTTTTAATACCCCCATGTGTGCACGCTAATAACATCACACCCAGGCCAGTGACAGTTGTACTGGCTAAGTGGTTGAATTGCACTGTGGGAAACCACCAGTGGCTGAGACATGAATATGAGACAGAACTATTTCAAATACATGATCCATTTAATTCACATGCATTCTAAGTTCTGTATTGCCTGTGTGAATTTGAATGGCGGTTTACTAACAGACACAAGAGAGTCAAAAGCCTTTGCTATGTTAAGAATGTGAACATGAATGATGAATGATGTCTGCATGTTGAATGTCAACTTAATCAGAGCAAAAACGTCTGCTAGGTTTGGGTGTAATTTCCCCTCCGTACCAGCAGAGGGAGTGAATGCCTTAAAGATCCCCACAAAGCAAAGGCAGATCTCTTCAGTGATAACTCAGAGCCAAAATGTTGAAAGACACACAAAGTCATTTTGCTACCATATTTTAGGGAAAATATGTGGATAAGGAAACTATAATCTAAAAACTACATTTTTAAACATTTGACTGAATTTTAGAATTCTTCCAACTATATGAAAATGCATTGCCTATAAATAAACCTTAAAGAAACAGAAACCAATTTTTCAAATATTCTGTCAAGATGTCTTAGTTCAGGGATTTAGCTTGTATCTGAAGGACCAACGTACTTATATAATCGCCCTGTAATGTGAGGGCATTTGTGGATGAAATCAGTTCCAGCCAAATCAAACATGTTCTTATCCTAACATACTGGGTTTGTGCAAACAATAAAGCAGAAAGAAGAGTAAATTGGTAAACAATACCACTTCAAAACAGCAATGATTTAACAGAGTAACACTGTTGTTGTCTTAGAAAGGAGATTGGAATCTAATTTATCTTATACTCAGGTCACTGTCATTGATCTACTGAAGGGACATCCTGGAACATACATAGAGGACACCAAGCTACACACACACGCACACACACACACACACACACACACACACACACACACACACACACACACACACACACACACACCATGCAAGGACATGCGTGTGCGCACATGCACACACACACACACACACACACACACACACACACACTCACACACACACACACACACACACACACACACACACACACACACACACACACACACACACACACACACACACACACACACACACTTCATCCAGCTCTCTTGTGACCAACAGGTTTGAGTTCATGTAGTGCTGAACAGAATCATTCAGCCACTTAACCTTCACAATGAAGCATTTTTTAGAAAGAGAATTATGCAATAACTGAGGCCCACACCACAAGCTCCTCTCCTAGCCAACTTCTTAAGGTTTTTGCACTGCTCAAATTTAGATTCACATTTTACATTTGCAGGATTTGCTTGCTGCATTTTTCAAGAGTGACTTGAATCCATGTTCCTCCTAGACCCCCTTACATCTGTCTGCAGCAACCATAATAACCATGGTGCAGTCATGGTCCTGTGGTAGGGAGCTGGTCTTGTGACTGGAGGGTTGTGGGTTCGATTCCCAGACCTGAGGCCATGACTGAGGTACTTGAGCAAGGTACCTAACCCCAACTGCTCCCTGGGTGTCGGGCTAGGGCTGCCCACTGCTCTGGGCACATGTGCACCACAGCCCCCTAGTAATCACTAGTGTGTGTTTGTGTGTGTGTTCTAATTGCACAGATGGGTAAATGCGGAGGACAAATTTCGATTGCGGTGAAAAATCACAATTGACAAATATGGCACGTTTCTGTGTCCGCTTACACCTGCCCTCAGTCACAGCTCTGAGCACAACACACATCTGATCACCTGAAGGCATGCTCTCCAAAGCGCTCTGTGCCACACCTAACGGCTTGTAGTAAACAGCAGCAATAAATAAATTCTCATTCACTTTATAACTTTGTAAAAAAGAGAGCTCGTCAGTGGTTCGGAGCCATGGTGCTCCAGTCAGTCCTGACAGTCTGAACAGAGGTATGTTTGGCTGAGGAGGCACTGTTTTACCCATTCCACGGGCCTGTGATCATTAGTCTCTTTGGGCGTAGTTTGTCCCTTCAGCTGCTGTCGTACATTCACTACAAAGTACATTCACTTCTGCACGTGCGCTTCGTGTAAGCCACGACGCTAAAGTCGTTCGAGATTAACCCCCTTTTATTATAAGAACATGCTGCCAGATTACCGTGTTTTTCATACAGCGAATGACAATCGATGGGTTTGTGTTTGAGTAAAGGTGATTCAAGAGCTATTAAAATGTTTGTTTTAGAGTTTTACTTCACTTTACTTTGCATGGTTTCAAGTCACACCATGTACAGCTCAACATGTAGGCCTACGACAAAAAATCTAGGTGTTCTTTTCCAGAGCCGAGGTTCATGTAGAAAGTCTTCTTCTCTCCTTTTCTCCTGCGCAGCCCGCTCGATCCGCCTGGGTTTTCCTCCGCAGTTATTCCTGTACAGTGTTTCTTCATTATGTTGCTGCCTTTGGTTGTCCGAACAGTGTCCGCTGTCTCCCTTCATGATAAATGTCCTCTGTGGCAGGAAACGTTGCGTAATGCCTTGTGTAGGCAAGGCTTCCCCTCAGTAAACACCATTGTTTTTGTAATCTAAATCAACATTGCGTGACATCGTTTTAGCAGCGAAAATAGATTTCCGTAGGTGGTTTGGTGACATGAGGATGATTTTTTTCTGGGTGAACATGGTAGGTTTTGCCTGATCTCTGGTCGGTTGGGAATAGAAGTAGGTGTCACGCAATATTCTATAAGCATCACTCAGTAAGGTATTCAGTGTACAACGAGCTGCAGTCCAGTTGCTTTTTATTGGAGTTGAAGGACAATAATTTGATAAACAAATATCCTTAACGGTTTTTATTGCTGTGGACCTGAAGTCCACTCATGCAGAGTTATTTTTTCTTTAAACAGTAAGAATTAAAATGTTTATTACAGAAGGTAGATCTTACACATTATTGGTAATGTCCATTGTAATAAAGGCCTTATAATATAATATATTAATTTAATAATGCCACACTTTCTTTATGGCTTGTTTTTTTTATATAATACACTTATGTAGGCCTACATTATAGAGTCCAAAGGCACATTTCTCTCTGTACTGTCACAGAATCTTTTCTAAGTCAAATCTAATGGCAGCCGAGGGAACAGAGGACACGTGCATGAAGGTTTCTATGCATCTCTTGTAGAAATGCTAATTAATTACTTTATAATTATTCACACAAAAAGAGTGGTCCGAATTTGAATGCTCTGAGATCGCTTAATTTAAACTACCGTGTGGTTTTAGTATTGTAGCATCCCTACATGGGAGTGGGCCAGCGACGCAGTGGACGACCTCGAGGACGTCCGAAATGCCTCTGTTGGTGTGTTAAATTTAATGAACTGTGTTAGTTGAACTGTGTTAGTTATTCCTGTTAGTGTATTACTGTAATATACCGTCGTCGTGTTTTGTCTGCTTTTTTAGTTATCATGGCCTTTTGAGACACCTATATTTTATACTGTTTATTTGCTGTGGGTCGTTTTAAAGATCTCTGGGACACGCCGTTCATGATAATGGGGTTTATAGTGGAAACTGATAATGCAAATTGAGAAATGTATCACGTACGTAATTTGTAATGAGATGGCAGTTCACCTCTGTGCGTTCAGATTTCACCCTTAGTTAAGTCACCAAAAATGTAATTTGTTATGTGATGTTCATTTAAAGCCTCAACGCCAGCGCGAGGATGCAGGATGTAATTGCATGCTTCGCGTTTGCAGATGAACCGTGCAAACGTGAGCACGAAGCAAACTAAGCTTCCCACGTAGGTGTTGAACAAATAAAATAGGATAAAAAATAATGGAGAAAAAAAAAAACAAGCGAAAAAGTAATTGTTAAAAGAACAGAAACCACACAGCCTGGGTGATCGGAAAAGGCTGATAGGAGTCTGGCAAATAATCACCCAACAAGTCTGGCAGACTATCACCCAAAAGGATTACCTAGCACCTGGCCAACGCCATGTGTCCCAGACATCAGGATGTTATTAGCTGTGGGTGGGCAGTCAAGAGCTGCACGTTAGTTCCATGCTAAATATAAT